>NC_139353.1:1015000-1245000 GCF_055883805.1 Amblyomma maculatum
CGTAAACAGGGAACTCCTGTGGAACATAATAAAAGAAGAAGGTATCGGTTATGAGATAATAGAGTTCCTGCAGGAAATATACCGAGATAACAAAGTAGAAATTGCATGGGAAGGGATAAGAAGTACGGAAGATGTCAAAGTATGCAAAAGGATTAAGACAAGGTTGCCCTCTATCACCGCTGCTGTTCATGCATAATATGATAAACCTGGAACGGAGGAAACAAGAAAGTAACCCAAGTTTTAACCTGTCATATAGATTAGGTGGAAAGGCGGTAGAGCAGCGCCTCCCCGTTTGATGTGCCAAGAGTGCCGCCGCGAATTAAGGCCGGCATAACCCTTGTCCGGTATCCCCCCCCCCGAGAATAACCCAAAGCCCCCAACCAACCAACAGTGCGGTCCGGACGGGCCAAGTGAACGGACGCGTCCCGGGAGAGACCCAAGAGGCATTGAAATTGGACATGCCTCTAACTCGAAGCCTGACTTCGCTTTTTTTTTTTTTCTGAGTACTCGACTCCGCCTTTTCGCCAAGAGCACATATTCTCATTGCGTGTCACGGTCGGGCTCTCCATCCTCCTTTTATGCTCAGGCAGCTACCTGCCTTGAGCGTCTCCTTAAGGCGGAGGCGGACATTGATGTGGTTTCGGTTCCTCTAAAGGAATTAGTTGGGCTTCTGACTCCCAGTCTCCCGATCCTCACCTCCGCCAGTACGACCTTGTCAATGTTAGGCCCAGCTGGCGGTATATCACAGCGGATTTTTTGGGAGCAAGCAGAGCGTCCTTTATGTACCGCTTTGCCAGGGGAGTCCTCACCATCAAGGCTCCGGCGTTTACACGGGCCAGCTTGCGACCAACTTGTCCGACTTGTGGTGGTAGAGAGAACACTGTGCACATATTCTCGCAGTGTCTTCTTCCTGAAGCGCTTCTCCGTCGTGTAGCTAATCTCTTCCAGCTTCCGGGTATACCGTACCAGACTGTGCAATACCTGAATCCGTTGCCAGGCGTAGCCGTTAACCATTTCGTCCTCCTATCTCGTGGAGTGTGCGTACCAAGTATGGCTGGCACGCTGCGCGGCCGCATACAAAAGCTCAGTTCCGGGCCTCCATGAAGTAACTGCAAAGGTACGGAAAGAGGTCTGGTTCTGCCTGCAGCGGGAACGTCGCATTCTTGGCGAACGGAGGTTCTCGAAGATTTGGTGCGGGCCGTCTGTGATCTTCTCGGTTAAGGGTGGAACACTCTCTGTGTCGCTATGATTCTATTACAGGGAATGGTCGTCCTTAGTGGCACTCGTTGCGTTGTCATGAAGGTCCGTCTCGTTGGCTCGATGCCACGATGGCGCTGCAGGCCGTCTTTGCGTAAGATGCCACTCACTTTTGTGGGGGCATTGCGCGGCGGCCCCTTTGTCTGGGTAGGGCCCTCACCTCGAATTAAAAAGCTCTCCCTGACCCTACTTGGCCCTATGGGGGGGGGGGGGGGGGGGGGGGACCTTGCCGGAGGTGTTGAATGGAGGATGGGCTGATGAGTCTGTGTGACTCTGGGGCACGGTACTTCCGGGTGTCAATCCCCCTCCCCATCTGACAAAGGCACGGACTGCTCAGGTGAGCACTGCGTTGCTTGATCGCGCGCGCGCGGCCGAGGAAGCCCATTAAACGGTTAACCCTTTGGTCTTCGGTGTACGTGTTGTTCTTGGGTCCACCACTGTGGTCTGAGCTAGCGAAGCGTTGTTTGCTCAGAGAGCGGAGCCGCAGCCCCGTAGATAATCCCGCATTTTTGCGCCCAACGTGGGGCAGGCGTCTCCTGATTCAGAGAAACTTCGGGCGATCCTGGAGTTTCCTACGCCTACAGATGTCAGCGCTATTCGCCGATATCTCGGTATGGTGGGATACTACCGACAGTTCATTCCTAACTGTGTGCGACTGCAAGCGCCCTTGGCACAATTGCTAAGAAAGTCTTCCCGTTGGGAATGGGGAGATGAGCAGGAAAGGAGCTTTCGCCAGCTCTCGCACGCCATCGCTGAGACAGCAGCTCTGAAGCTGCCTGACCTAAACAAGCCATTCGTTATCAAAACCGATGCCTGTTTCCGATGCCTGGCGCTGTACTCCTCCAGATGGATGGGGATCAGCTGCGACCAGTGTCGTTTGCGAGCCGCGCGCTCTCGCCGGCAGAACGCATTTACTCAGCGACGGAAAAGGAATGCTTGGCCATTATCTACGCACCGCAACGTTTCGAAAGGTACGTAGAAGGAACAAGGTTCACGGTCGAGACCGACCACATGGCCTTAACATGGCTGAAACGCCTGCACGAGCCCAGCGGTCGTCTTGCGCGGTGGGCCCTGACACTAGAACGCTTCGAGTTCGAAGTGCGCTACCGAAAAGGGACTGCCAATGCAGTCGCGGATGCGCTGTCACGGGCGCCGGTCACTGACATCCAACCAGCCGGCGAAGACGAGGAGGAGACGGAAGGGCAGCCGTCTCCACCTCTGCGTAGGGAGCGCGCAGCGGGCAGTATACCCCGCCTGCGGAGCCCCGAAAGCACGTGCGCTTTGTGGGAGCAGTAGTCCTCATCGAAGTTGCGTTAAGCAGAGAAGAGCTTCTCAGGGCTCAGCAGGAAGACTCGCACTGTCAGGAGTTAATCAATTATCTTAGTGAAGACACGGATGCTCTGACAACTCAAGCCAAATTGAGCTGTGAAGCCAGTGTGGTTGGCGCTAAATCTAGTGTAGCTGGTATTGCTACGAGTGAGTTGGAGAACTTCCTGCTGGATCGTGAAGGAGCTTTGCTAAAATACGTGACAGACAAAGAAGCCTCCAGTGAGTGCTTTAAAGTTGTGATTCCGCGCAAACTGCGCCGCATCGCTATGCGGCACTATCACGACGCCGACGGTCACGGGAGCACCCCAAATACATGGCGGAAGCTTTGTTGGCTCGCTACCTGGCCCGGAATGAAGGCTGACGTATGTCGATACGTGCGAACATGCCACATCTGCCAAGAGAGAAAGCCCCGAGGTGACAAACCACCTGTTTTACTCCAGCGCATCATAAGCACGAAGCCATGGCAGATCCTGGCGTGCGATTTGATGAGGCCACTGCAGCGCAGCAAGAAGGGGTACAAATACGTGCTCGTCGTTACGTGCCATACTGTACCCGCTGCGGAAAGCTACTGCCCGGGAGATATTGGGAAAGCTGTTGCAGGTGTTTTGTCGTATTGGCTTTCCACAGCGACTGATAACCGACAACGCCACGTATTTCACGTCCAAGGTGTTTCGTGATATACGTGTGCTGCAATGGGTGTACGGCAGCAGAAAACCACGTGCTATCATTCCCAGTCCAACGTGAGCGAGCGCCGAAATCGGGGCATCAAGCCGCTCCTGGGCGCGTATGCGCGGTCGCATAATGATTGGGATAAGCACTTGGACGCCATATCCTTCGCTCTGCGCACGAGTGTAAATCACTCGACCGGCTTCACGCCGGCTTTTCTCATGTTTGGCAGGCAGCTGAACACGCCAACGGACACGGTCCTGACTCATAGGCCGGACGATGTTCGCAAGGTCGAGGCCAATGTCGACGACTACGCACGGCGATTACGAGAGCGTTTGGCCAGTGCCATAAGGGAGGCGAGCCGCAGCCGTGAGAAGGCTAGGGCAAGCCAGAAGGCGAGATACGACCAAGCCCTTAGGGGCTTTGAGTTCCAGTTGGGAGATACGGTTCTGAGGATGAAATCATGTTCTCAGCGATGCATCCGCGGGATTCGCGGCCGGCCTTACGCCCCGATGGGTCGGGCCCTTTGTGATCGCGGAGAAACAGTCGCGGCTGATTTACCGACTGAAAGACCCGCAGTTGGGCCGAATAAGCGGACCCATTCATGTGGGAGAGCTGAAGCAGTATTTCCAGAGAGATGCTGTGGAAGCCGAAACACCTCTCGCTCACTGAGAGCGCCGAGGCGGACAATGCTGAGAGCAGTCTCTACCGGTATCGCTATGACACCCGCAGCCAGCGAAATCGTTGAGGCCGCATGTGTGAGAGCGCTCATGCAGGCCCCAAACGCGGTCCTTGCTTGCACGATTCGCATCCGAGCTGTTCATGTAGGAACGCCAGACGAGCGAGTTCTCGCGCGAGCGCATACAAGGGATAGGCAGTCCTTTCCGCGATGCTACATTGCGGAAGGTAGGCGAAGTCACCTAATGTCAACCGCAAGGTCATGAGAGGTATCGTGTTTATCCGGCGCGTGGCGATACACAAGCCGACAGTGTTCCTGTACGCGAAGCCTGTTCTGAGCACGTTCAGAGGGACCTAGCCCGCCGACTGGCCTTATTTATTACACCGGCACTCCGGGCGCATGGGCCACGCTGTCTGCATTCAGGCGGCGGGTAGCGACGAAGGTGATGTTTAGTCTACCAGCCCAATGGCTGCGCAGGCATACAGTGGTCCCCGGAAAAGCTCGAATTCGAGCTCGTTCACGGAGAAGCTCGCATTTGAGCTAGAATAACTCACGAACGGGAGGGCGAGGAGCTACCATTGCACTTTGGCCTCTCCCGCCGCCGTCTGGGCTTTCCCGGACTCCAGTACGCCTGTTCAACTCTGGCTGGAGAAGATGAACGAACCCCACCTCTCGCCCTGGTTGACAATTCCAGGGCGCTGACGCTGCCTGAAGCGGGCGGTGCACCACGATTCCAGATTTCGAACCGCGGTCCCAGATGCAGAGCCTGCCTCTCCGGGGCACAACCTAGTGTCCAGCGGCAGGAAACTGCCGAGGAGCCAGACCACGGAGCCCGAGGTAGGAGGGGTGTGGGAGGGCACATATAACGGCTCCTTCCCTTCCTGGCTACGACGCGGCGGCGAGGGTGAAGCGCGGCCTCTCCTTTCCAGGTCACGTGGCAGTCTCCTTCCCCCTCTCTTCCTCGACTACTGTGGCGAGGGTGGCGCGCGCTGTGTGTGGTTTCCGGGAAACGTGGTGGGTGTAACCAGCTCGACAGTGCGGACCGGACAGGCCAAGCGGACGGACGCGTCCCGGGAGAGACGGACTGCTCAGGTGAACACTGCGTTGCTTGATCGCGCGTGCGCGGCCGAGGAAGCCCATTAAATGGTTAACCCTTTGGTCCTCGCTGTTCGTGTTGTTCTTGGGTCCACCACTGTGGTCTGAGCTAGCGGAGCCGCAGCCCCGTAGAGAATCCTACAAACTTTATATTTGAATCTTATTGTGCCGCGTTCAATCATCATCATCATCAGCCTGACTATACCCACTGCAGGACGAAGGCCTCTCCCATATTTCTCCAATTAGCCGGGTTCGATAGTATTTCTTTATTGTACTTCCCCGTGTTTTAGGTACCACACACTTGTTGCACCTGGAATAGTTGTTTATTTTGTATATTTCTGTATTGCTATAATCAATGACTGTTCCTTGTGATTTTTCTCTATCGTTTTTTTTTTCTATGTGCTCTACAATTCTTACACCGTGTCTGCAAGACATGCTACTCACTGATTTCATTCTCTTCGGTACTGTTTTTGTCTCCATTTCATTTCATGTGTTATTTGTCTCTTTTGTCTTATATATCTGTGTGTGTAGAATTTGCGTGTGCATTTTTCCCTTATTTGTGCTGCAGCACAAAGACCATATGGTTATTCCTGCGCACATTAAATAAAGATTAATTGATTGATTATTATTATTGTTATTGCTGATGTAGTTATTATTATTATTTGTGCTGCAGTACGAATACCATGTGGTTGTTCCTGCGCACATTAAATAAACATGGATTGATTGCTTATTATTATTAAATAGCGTTCAACAGACTCACCAACTGAATGCAGGAGAACAGGAATCAAACATTGCAAATAAGACGCGAAGTTCTCCCCCCCCCCCCCCCCCCCCATATAGTTCTGTGCAGCCTTTAAATTGAGCGTTGCCGAGTGTGACGGGCATTCTTTGCTCGACGACCGACGAGCGCGTTTGTTGCTATCGCCGCCGCCGAGTTGCTTAGTTCTTTTGTGGGCGCAAGTCAGCTCAAATAAAGAGTTATTTCAGTACCATCACGTCTGTGTTTTCTTTTGATGTGTACGGCCTTGTCACCACTACGTGACAATATGGTCAATTGTTTTACTGGAGTTACCACATACAGCACATGCGTCATCTTCATTGTTAAATTTCTTTTTGTAGCGGCGTGTTCTAAGGCATCCTGATCTAGCTTCAAAAAGTATAGGGCACTGCCTCTTGAGTTATCAAAGAAAGCTTTCTTCCTGATCTGCATTTTCCACTTTCGGTATAATACCACACTCTGTTTCTTCATCAAATTTATCCAATTTTTACCTTCTGCGTTTTTCACCTGTTGCTTAATGCTCTTTATTTCTCCTTCCTTGTGATAGCATGCTTACTAGTTAGTTTCCTGGTTCTTCTCCTCCATTGTGAGTCAACGCTTTTTAAGTACAGGTATTTAAATACTTTAGCTGCCCATCTGTTACTGTCCAGTTTCCTCAGGCGTTCCTCATATAGTATTTTACTCTGAGCTTCCCGTACTTCGAAAGAGGGTGCCTCGATACCAGCGCCGCCGGCGGCGCGCTACATCGAGGCACCCTAGGCAAGAGGCAATTGTGGCGTGCTCTGGCGTCGCTGGAAAAAAGCGCCTCATTTCCTAAGCACCAAGGCAAGCGTGCGTGGCACGTTCGTCCTGGTGATGCTAGATGGCGCCATCGCAATCTTCGCCGGAAAATTGGCGTTCGAGTCTTTTGTTCCTTCAAACTCGTCGCAGAAGGTTCTGGTTTCTCATCATGCGGGACCAAATCAGGTAAGCATCACTGTAAGACATACTACACAACAAAAAGGTCAACAACGCGTAAGCTTGCTGCATGGTTTCACAGCAAGCATGCATGCCTCCGGTTGAGACGTGAGAATTTTTCAAAACAGTTCCGATAAAATTGCAGAGCACTGTACATATAGTTCAGCAGAACACCACTGAAACCAAGCGAGTGAAGTGCCTCTCAAGTGCGAAGAGCTTTGCATTCCTTTTAAACGTATACAAAATAATAAAAGAAAAACAAAAAAAAACGCGTCATTAGCACCCATAGGCGTAAATGCACATTGATTTTTAATTCTCAGGCAACCATGAGTTATCGCTAGACACTGTTTTCAATATCCAATAGAAACATCCTACCCTTCTGCTGCGCAGGATAACCTTGCTTTTAAATATTTTATTGAACTCGCATTAAGAGTGGTGATGGCCATTGAAAAACAGTGGATTGAGTTCTTGAGGTGAAAACTATGATTTCCAGGGAAGGATCTGCAGATATATTTATTCTTTTTGTGAGATCTTGCGATATAAAAATGTTAATAAACAACTGGCGGTTGAAAAGAAAATTTTCTCATCCAAAATTTCTAGCTAAAATACGTTTACGTGTCCCATTCTTAACGAAAACGTGGGTTTCGATAGCATGAAACAACGCAAAATAAACAAAGGACAAGACAAAGGAAAGACATACAATAGACCTTTTCCTGTAGTTCTCTAAAACGCGATATGAGCATTGCGTGGAAGCTACAAAAATCATGGAAGCCCGCGGAGAAATAAAAGATATTGAGGCGAAGAAACACATCAAGGAAAAGGAGCCACTACCCCACTACCTCCACCGGCATGGAAAGCAGGCAAGAATAAATCGAGCGACGGCGAAGCGCAGCAGGTTCTCTTTTTTCGTTTTAGCTCTTGTCTTCTCTTCTCCCCCTTTCGCCCTCGCTGCGTTTGCTTCAGCCCCCCCTCCACACACCCGCCTCTTTTAGAGACGTCACGAAAATGGAAGGCAACCATTGGCCGGTCCCCGCCCTCTATAAAACGCAGCCACGCGTCGCTGCTGTCCGTTCGATCAGACAAGCCGTAGACGTCGTCGCGTCGTTGCGTCCCAGGAAAGGGCTGTGTGTGTGTGCGTGCCGCTGGTCTTCGCTACACGGGCGTGTGTAACAGCGGGCGGGGGGAGCGTGCGTGCCCCTCTTCACATCGGTCGTCCCAAACGCGGACTCCCGCGAGGTCTCAGAAGCGCTCAGTGCGCGCGTGCGCTCAGACGCCTGCAGATCGGTGGTGCGAGGACTATTCGCCGGCGCACCGCGGCATTGGATACCAACGGCGTATCTTGCTCGTCGCCTTCTATCATTCGGCTCTGCCCCACTGTGCCGCCGAGCAAGGATTTTTATTCGGCTGCTGCTGTGACCCGGACTGACAGACCGCGACTTCTGCCACAAAGGACTATTTTATTTTTTTCTGTCCTGGATAAAAAGAGGACTGGGGGCTGACAGAGAGTAACCCAACAGCCTGCTGCGTTGGCAGCCGGAACAGCTGTCTCACACAGGTGAGTACGCTGCTCAACTTTGAGGGTAGCGTTTTACGCCTTTAGTCAAAAGCTCATGGGCCAACAAGCAGCCGCCCTGCTACAGGATACAGTAGTTCCCTACTATTGATTTATGAAAAACCGAACACGGATGTGTATCAGGGGATGACGCAAATGTTTTTCCTTGCATTTTGCATATTTGTTCATTTCATTCTTGCCACCGTGTCTTTTATGCATGTGGCCGCTGCTGAGTGTTACAGCGTCGCATTGGGAGACGAAATATTTGGCATCTGAAGTGCATTTGGTAGTTTTCGTTTCTATGTATCACATTTCACCACGCAAAGCGTCCATTTTTCCAGTTGTCTCGTGTAAATATGGAACTATACCAATCGAAACTTTTGGCCAAAAGCTAAACACGAGCATTTGTTACCTTGGAGTAAGAACAGCTTTATTGCGTTTGAAATAGATAGCGATAGCAACTCTGCCTGGGAGAGGATTTCACAGCTAGACCAAACAGTAGTATCAAATGAAGGAAACTGAGCTTGCCCGCTGGTATTCAAGTCAAATGCATTAGGACTTGAATACCACCGGGCAAGCTCAGTTTCCTTCATTTGATACTACTGTTTGGTCTAGCTGTGAAATCCTCTCCCAGGCAGAGTTGCTATCGCTATGTACAGGAGTCCTTGAAACGCAGAAATGTATTGCCTTAACAGCTGCGACCGCATTCTTCCCATACGTATTCCTGCACATGCATATACATGTGCGCCAGTTAACGCGCGACTGGTTGGCAGGAAAGGAGCGACAGAGTTCTTCAGTTTAAATCGTTCTCATTGGTCAAATTTTGCCTGAAGGCATATCCCGCTTGGATCGTGTATGTTTCAATGAAGGACGTCACATTTAGTGACTATAGCGCAACACCTTTCTTCCAGCGACTTTAAGGGGATTTTTTTTTTTCAGGCATTTTAGTTTCCTTTTCTGTCTGCCTAAAACTATAAATGAGTTCGAAGCAGACTCCTGCTAAGCAGCTTTAGCGTTTACCGCTTTACAGACAAGTTTCTCCAGCTTCCACAGCAGCATGAATGTACACGCAACCTCTGCCCGTCTGGATTAATCCGCATGATCGAACGCTTCTGGTTGAACGCATACACACTCGAAAATTTAGGCACAAGCACACTAAGTGTACATTTCTCAGTCACACCTACCGACAGAAAAATTAAGCGCAAAAAATGTTTCTGTAAATTTTTTGTAAATTATTAAATAGCGAAAAACACAACAGCGAGAGAAGAAGCAACGCGACAGCTTGTTTATGGCCTAAATGTTCTTCTACTTCTCCACAGATCTTTTGTATCTGCAATGCACTCTGACTAATCCGGCTAATCCCTCGCCGTGGGTATGTGCCATTATGACTGAATACATCCTCAATGTGCACTCGGATTCAAGGTTCATATTTAATAACAAAAAGTTCATAATCCAAATGCTTTAGTTTAACTTGCAAGCTAATTTGTTGCAAGTCATAGCGACTTTAGCTGTATTCCATTGCTTTCAGCAAAACGAAATTCGTTAATCCAGAGCATCTTTCTTGCACACAACTCACCGTAATGCTTTTGAAAGCCCAAATGCTTTTGAAGGCCCACTGGGGAGTACGGCCATAGTAACTTTCCACGTTGTCCTGATCCTTTGTACTTGCTCGCATACGATGAAGGATATTTCGACACATATCACGTGCAAATAAAGGTTACTTAAGCAGTCACGCTATGCCCTACTCCATAGTTTCTTCCTCTGCTTTTATCGCAAAAATATTTCAGTCAGGGACACTCTTCTTCTGGGACTAACTGCCTTTATTAACTCAAATATCACTCCCTCAAAGAGCAATCATCATCTCTTTGGAGATCGAATGCACCGCGACTATCAGTATATTGGCGCGGAATGCCTAAGCACTGTAGATTTAAATAGATTACTAATATTATGCCCAAACTGTCTGTATCGCGCTTTAGGAACCATATGACGGGTATGTATGCAGATATAGAAATGCTGGCGCATTCACAGACGAATCTTGCGATGAGATAGCTTTCTCGTCGAAATACACGGGATCTGTAGAACGGCGCTATAGGACTAAGGTTTGGCAACCGTAATAACTGACTTGACGTGCCCACACCTGTGGTGTTCGTATCGTGTGTATGCAGTGTTTTACAAGCATATATTATCTTGTAGCTTTGGTGATATAGGTTACGTTTACGCAGAAAATGTTCCGCCCGTCTCATGGTGGCGTTCTGAACCACTCCACTGTTCCAGTAAAGTGTGTTTCCCGGGAGTTGCGGCATGCCGTTGATTAAGGAGAACGAGCTTCCAGGATCCTCGCACTGGCCTGCGAACTTCTGAATAGTTCCAGCGTGCTTTCACGCTGGCGTGCACAGCAGCAATTATCTCAAATGGCGCGCGTGACTGGTAAATCGATTTTCGATCACCTGCGAAGAATAAACCGCCGCTAACGTACAAAGAATGGCACGCTTACGCCCGTTAGTTACGCACTTAACAGCGCTAACTTCTTTTCTATTCGTACGAGTATCCTCGCTGCTATGTGCACGCATGTCCCGAAATGCATTGTCTGCTGGGCGTGCTTCATTATCCGAAAAATTATAGCCTTAGGAAGTAATTAGCACCAGGCATGTAGCGACGAGCGAACGAAATTGATAACGATGCCCTGACCCAAACCAAGGTGAACCACTTGACGTGTGCTTATATATATATATGCATGGCCGCTGTATGCGCTACAACAGGGCCACGGTCCAAGAGGAAGTGTCGAACGTGCGTGCATGGCCCTCAATCACTCTTTGTTGCCTGGCGCAATTAATGAATGAGGTGTGCGAGAACAGGGCGGCCGGTCGATGGCTACGTGTTACACGCATCGGTGCGCCCTAACCAGTAATCTATTTTAACACGCCAGGTTTCCTCGGCTGCGCGACATGCGTGACGAAAGTTTACATTAGCTCGTGTGTAGTTGACAGTTGTGCATCAATGTCAGCGCACGGGAGTCATTTAATCGGCATTCGCTGTGTTCAACTTATGAGCAAGGGAGAAACTTGCGCAGGTCCTTTGTCTTGGTTTCGCCGGTAACAGGAGCCAACTACATCGAATCACGTTTATAGTATAAAACATATGTGCAGTTTATAACTGCACGAGAGTAATGCGCCCACCGAGCATTTATGTTTTGTCGTCCGAGAAATTCTCAGCAGTACGTGTTTCTAGCGAGACATGCCTTCAGTGGCCGATCTCGCTGCGGCACTTTTTTCAAACAAGATTTTTTTCTATCCTCTTCGAAGACGGCTGCCTTCGCTACTAAATTTCCGAAACCCACTGGATTTAAATAAATGTTTTTCCTCCCCTTTGCAAAGCCATGTTTGTTAAGCCGGAGAAGCGGATGTTTCAGACACGAGCTTCTAAGTTCTTGTCATTTCGTCTTTTCTTGAGTGTTCTTTGCCAATTTCGGGACATCAGCTGATGACCTAGGAGGGTGAAAGGTCGCGACAAGAATTATTGGGCGGTCTCTTTTACGTACCCCCGGTTCTTGACGTGCTTGTGTTCGACCGTAAATGCATGCTATCGCGAACAGAGCAGCCGTTAACATCATTATGCACGCATGAACAAGCGTTCTTCTCAAGACATGCGAAGTCTATGTATGCATTGTATAAGGCTTAGAAAGGGGTACGCAGCTCGATGAGCTGTGCGTAACTTCTCTTTTCCGCCGAGTGTACTACGTATATACACAGCGCGCACGCGGTATACGTGCTACACACGGTTGGGCCGACAGTGGAGCGCTTGGAAAGACGCGGACCCGCTCGGAAGAGGTGTACATTCGCAGCGTCCTTGGAAGTCGTATAGTGCGCCGGTCGCAACGACGGAGTAGCGCGCGCTGCGGACGTAACCGTGTGCTCGACGGTAGTCGATCATTTTTATCCGCGTCCATTACGCGACCCGTCAGAAGAAGTTTCGCCGCGCGTGGTATGCGGTGGCCACGCCGCAGAGAACATAGAAGCCGAATAGGAATACAAGCTGAAAAAGACAACGGAATGAAACAACCAGTGCCCCATAAATCTCCCTCCCGTATGACCGGTTCATTTCCTAAAGCCTTCGAAAGTAGCCGTGCGTTATGAACAGCAATGCTCGCGCACATTACAGGAACGAAAATGACAGAATAGAGCCAGTGTGCCAGTTGTACCGTGCTCGACTGCGCTAGGCCTAGAACTAGGCCTAGCAGCCGAGGAAGGCGCCGCCGCAAGCGGGGAAGAGCGGGGTGGAAGCTTAAGGCCTAGGCAAGCACTGCCGACGCTTGCGCTCTCTATTCATACTTTTTTTATCCGCGCGTTCTAGTTCACGCGCAATTATACGCGCCAGTATGATAGGACCGCGGAAACGACTTCCGCATATGCCCATTCCAGGACGTGCAAGTATTACGCGGCTTTCAAGGATTGGAGGGGGCCCGAGGGATGGCGGAGAGAAGTCCTCATACAAGCGGATAGAATTTCGCCTGCCCTACGAGCCTCTAGCACCGGGGCTGGGCACATAGGCGAAAGACCAACTATATATTCTTCGATAGATGAGGTTGTCGTTTTTGGCGTCGTGGAAATTAGTTCATCGGCCTATAAGCAGCCCTATACGCCGCTTATTTGCACACCGTTCTTCACAATTTTCTTCTTCGCGTCCTCTGCGGGCTTATAAGGTCATTAAATATTTTTTTCGCGCATGCGCAATTTTTTTTCATGGGGGAAAAAAAGACAAAGCAATGCTAAATCATGAAATCTATGTTGTGGTATATGAATAAAATAAATACCAGGGTTTCAAGACCGTTCTGTCACATTTGCATCTCAGGCATGAGAAACCAGCGACGTGCCATCGAACACTTGTTGATTTCATTTTTCAGTTGCCATTAACTAATATATGGGAAGTTGTGATTTTTTAGCCAGCTAAAGCGAATCTAGATTTTTTTTTTTTTTCTAACAGCATAGTTGTCACACCGCAGACAATTGCGAGGATTCGTGGATACAGCTTTTTTTTTTTTTTTAAACGTGCCCCCTAAAGCGGCATGAAGGATTCTTGCGGTTAGTTACACCTGTCATGTGATCACATGTTTTCTGGAAGCAGCTATTTGAGCGCAGAATCTTCATATGCACTAAGCCGATATCTATCGGTCGGATCTTTGACCATTTGGCATTTGATGCTAGTTTTGCCTATTTGGTTGCTGCAATGACATGGCTGCAAGAAACCTGGTGTGCCAAAAAGCACTTAAGAGTCCTCGACAGTAAAACGGCGGGGGCGATCAAAAGTGAAAATTTCCGCATATGCACGCAGAAGACGGGAAGATAAGGTTAATTGTTCGCTTTCCTATACGTGTTTGTCGCGTTTTGCAAAGGTTCATTTTAAAAGCCTTCTGTATTGGAGAACACGAAGTTCGTATGACCTCAAGAATATGCGCAACTTCATATTGTCTGCTTTCCATGCGTTTTACACCGGGTCACTGAAGCAGGATTTGCTCGTCCTCACACGGACATAATTTGTATTCCTGCCTATTCGGGTAATACGAATATATTCTGTGTGTTATGTATCTGTGTGGCATACCGTATAAAACATACCTGAGAATTTAATAAAATTCATGCAGGAAAGCATATTGGAATCACCGTATGTGCGCGGTTTGGCTTGGGATAGTTGCACTAGGGATTTTCTGCGACTGGAAAGTCGAAACCCTTTCGCCATGCTGGCCAAGCAAGTGTCCTGGGCCAAAAAAAAAAAAATCAGTACATACATTGTGCACTTTCTATATACTATATGATATATACTGAAAAGAATTGCAGGAGATGACGTGAGCTGTGTCATGCGACTTGGGCGGTCAGTTGACCAAGCCTTTTATGGGCTCTCGTGAGGTGCAAGCAAGCATGTAGTTGTACCTTACAACTCAGACATCTTCGCTTCAGATCCGAACTATGCAGTCGGACGCAACTCAATAGTGAAGCGGCCCCAGAGCCGACTCCCTTCACTCAATAGAGAGATTTCGCATAGCGGAAACGTATAGAACAGACGTCTAATAGTATTCACCTCACGTGATGGTAATTCTGCTAATAAACACGATTAATCCCCTTGCTCATATCAGCTACTTGCGATATCATTCTAAGAGGTTCACAGACATTTTAGCACGACTTCATGAGTAACGACCGACGCCAATGGCTCGAATGCCTCCCTTAAGGGCTTCATTCTTCCGTTGTATCCGACTTTAGCAAAGAGTTCTTCTTTCTCTTCCTCGCCTGCAGTTCTGTAAAGAGAACCTCGAAAAGACAACGGACGGCGTGTCATGGTCTCGTGTCAAGATAGGTTCCAAAGAGGAATGTTCATGCGACAAAGAAGTGCACTAAAGCGGGGAAGTGTGGCAAATTTGAAAAAAGTTGCTTTGCATCGAGTGTCTTTTTCGTTAGTTGGTATATTTTAAAGAAGCGACATTTATGCAGTCTGGGCGCCGTCCAAGTGTCCGAAGCTGCATACTTTCGATGGCATCCTTCTTTATGTCTGATTTTCCTCTTGAGAGTTAATTACGTTTCTAATTATCCTAAGTACCTGCTATTACTCATCCTCATCCGAATGACGTAATCTTGTGTTCTATTCGGGAGAGATACCTTTCACTTAGCGACGCTTGAGTATACATAGTGCGTAAGAAAAGAGTTGCGTGGATTAACTCATACTCGGGGGAGTGTGCGCGTGTGTATGGGAGGGGGGGGGGGGGGGGTGAATTCTGAAAAATCTTTCCGGCCAACGAATAAACATTCTTGCAGTGTCGGGTGAGCAGTTGCCAAGATGCTGATATTCTCTTGCTCTCGCGTTGAGCGATTATCCCTATAAACCGCCATATATATCTCGGTGGTTACTGAAAAGTGAGAGCGTACTGGGCGCGGCCGCTTCTTCTAAGATTCGTGGATGTGGTTCGCTATAGAAATACGAACAATTGTTCGAACATTTCAGCTGTTCCCATGCAATAGATCATCACGCGCTCGTTACAGACGCGTTACTCGGAGGCAGGCCAGGCCACAAATACACACCACATCTCCGCGAGCTTGGTTTAAAGTCGCTGTGGCAAAGTAATTGCAGCTAAGTCTCTTTAATTACAAAAAGACACCAATCGGTTCACGCTTTACAATACTGAGCCTCTCTGTAATATAGCCCAGCACGACAATAATTTTTTTTTTTGGCAGAGGAGGCTGACTTTTAATCAACAAATATTGCGCTGTTACCTAGAACGCCCTCAGGTGTCCGCATATCCGCAGTGGCCATAAAAGAAATCCTAACGCAGAGTTGACGTCAACGACGTCAGGGAAAAAAACGAGTGAGTTTAAGCTGATAAAAAAAGATATGCTCGACTCCTGAGCCCAAGGAAGCGACATCGAAACCCGGCCTCAGCGGCCGCTTTTCTGTATACGCGAAAAGCAAGGTGCCCCCGTGTGCTGCGCAAAGTCAGTTCACGTTAACGAAGGTCGAAATTTCCGGAGCCCTCCACTGGGGCGTCTTTCATAACCCTAGTCACCATGGGACGTTAATAATAATAATAATAATAATAATAATAATAATAATAATAATAATAATAATAATAATAATAATAATAATAATTTCACGGGAAAGGAAAGGCGCAGTATCTGTCACACGTGTTCTGTGGGCACCTGGACCGCGCCGTAAGGGAGGGGATGAAGAAGGGAGTGAAAGCGGAAAGAAAGAAAAGGGTGCCGTAGTGGAGGGCTCCGGAGTAATTTAGACTACTTGGGGATCTTTAACGTGCGCTGACATCGCACAGCACACGGTCGCCACTCCATAAACCAAACCAGAATGTAATCAGTACCTCACTAGCCTACACTTTAACTCTTGTTACCGGTCAAGATTTCATAAAGCGTATTGAGAAACTTCACAACATGGCAGCAAAACCCAGACAACATTAAATTCTCTTCTTGCTCGGCGTAACCAGGGACGCAGTACTATTGCGTGAAGGAAACTATACGCCGGCGAAGATAGTCAATACCGATGTTTACATCTACGTCCAGGGTGTCCTGTCTGTAACTCACAAAATAATGAGACAGGTATTCACCACTTGTTGTGAGTTTGCCCTGCGCTGAAGCCGGCACCTGACAGCCGTGGGCCTTTCGCCGAACAACCGATCTTCTTACATTGCTTGAGGACAGTCACAAAGTGTGTGCGCAAAAGTTTCATCACACCTGCACTGAGACGCCTTCAAAAAAGCACCGAGGTTCCTCAAGTTAGACGAAATAAAAAAAGCCTTCTCTCATCACAATATTCGAGATGGTGACACGCATGCAAAAGACGACGGTGAAAAGCAGAACGGCACAACAGCAGAGACGAGATAGCACGCATCGTAAATCAACGAACAGCACGCGCTGGAGCTCGGTCGGTCGTCACCGCTTCATTACCTTTTCAAATTGCCGCGCTCACGCTGGAGACAAGGCGGCGAACCGAGAGAAGAGGCAGCGCTCGCTCCTTGTGCCTTCTCTGCATAGAACGGCAGCCGCAGAAGGGGTCCAACGATGAACGCATCTTTTCTCTATGTATGCTGCTCTACCTTGAACAGCCTTTGAAGGTGTGCCTTAAATATAGAGGAGATTGTGTCGTTTGCTTTATAACATGCTACGCTCTCGGCCGAAAGCGGCTAAAATGCCATTTGCCGGTGAGACGAACTACAAAGGCATCACCAGTATACAATTAGCCCTGCGCACAAATAATAACTATAGTGCAATCAGTACGATACTGACTACACTATAGCTATTGTGCGCAGGGCTGGTCTGTGCGGGCTAATTGTATGCTGGTGATGCCACTGTAGTTCGTCTTTTCACGCAAAAAATTTTAATACAGCAATGCCAACAGACTATCAGGCCTGACATTTTTGTGCGTCCTGATTGGTCTTTAAACGTACTAAAAGTTGTTAATTGCGAAATGACATATTTGTGTACCGCTACTAACCTTTTTTGGTTAGAATGTACTCTCCAATCTATGGGGATATACTGGTCACAGGGTGGGGAAAAATCATCTAGAGACCAACTGGACTTCCGCAACTATTAGTATCCAACACTAACAGAACAAGCATTTAAAGATTAGCTGACAAGGCAGACCCCGCACCAGTCAGCCTTAGTGTGGACAAGCTTGTTCTCTCCATCCATCCATTTTTCTGCATGAAAGCGAGATTGCGTGCCTTCATCCTATGTAGCAACACGTGTTTTTGCTTGTCCACTTCTTGATAGTGTGCTCACTTTTCCATATAATGTGTTCCCTCTTTGAATAAACTTTCAGTTGTGAGTCAGCGCTCGTCTTGTGTTTCTTTGCTCTGGTGCTTGTCGTTTGCGCTGTTTTTGCCAATATGTTCCACCAACTCGCCCGTTTGGCTATAGTGTTGAACTTCATTTTTTCTACTTCAGGCTCTATTATTTGTCCTCACCCCCATCTGGATAACTCAGCCGTTTTGGCTCCGCTAGTAGCTGTCTGTGTGTGCAAAGCTCGTGTTGCGTCGTGGTATGCAAGACAAGGACTGTGTCCACCGGATCTTCAGGTGATGTGTGGATTCCTGCAGCCATCCAAGGGTCATGCCCGCCGCATGTACAAGATCTTTTCATCTGAGTGGTGGCATCAAAGTCGGTTCTTGAAGGACAGTCTTCGAGTTGCTTGTGAGAAATGCGGCGGACATCACGGCCACCCACGTATGTTCCAGGACTGGTGTGCAACGTCTGGAAAGTATACGGAGTTCCTGTACGTGGGCCACGGTAAGACGCCAACTACCAACGAGGACGAGAACAGCGCCACAGCAAGGAAAGGTGATCATTATAGGTGAAACACCAGTTCCAAAAAGGCACCAAGGTCTTCTAGAAATGGGACCGCAGTTCTGCGTGCAGCCGCATCTGCGAAAAGAGGAGAAGGTGACGCTCGCCCGGTCGATTTCTCGTCTTGCACAGGATGTGTTCCAATCGAGATGTGTTGAGGAGTGTACGGCAGTTTTGTCAGCCACTCAGGTTGAGAACTATAGGCAGGGATACGGTTCTCTGGTTAATTTCCTGCATTCGAACAATTTGAGGCTGATGACAGCTGATAAAGAAGGTTGTTTCGTGGTCCTAACGAAAAGCATGTTTTCTTCTAAGGTAATGGAAGCGGTGCAGAAGAATTTTGTTCCCGTTTCGGCAATACTAGGAAAGGAAAAAGGCAGAGCTCTGCGCTTGTTGGAACGTTTGAACCTGGAACGTGTCTTAAAGCGGGTTTCAATATGGCGAAAGGCCTGAATTTGAAAATTTTTTTTTCACCAAAGACGCACAAAGAAGGCATGCCGTTTCGAGCCATTGGGAAGGAGATGGCAGTATGAAATTTCAGGGTATTTGCAGACACATTTGACTTCGTTGACTATTAAGGATCCATTCAGAGTTGGGAACTCTGAGGCTGTGGTAAATTTCCTTCGGCATGATAATCCAAGGTCGTGCACTGTGTAGATGTGGTAGATTTGTTTTATTCTCTACCCTATAATGAATTGATGAATGCTGTTTTAAAATGTATAGCACTGGATAATGATGAAGAACAGTTTATTAGAAAGTGTGGTATTTCTGTATCTAGCATCCTCGAGTTGCTCTCTTTTTACCTGAATGATATATGTTCGTTGAGTGGAAAGGAAAGGAAAGAAAAATCAACGGATTGGTTGGTGTTTGGGACGATAAGAACACAGCTGCAAACCAGTATTCGGAGTTTGTCCCCTTAGGTCCTAATTTCATCCTGCAATATAGTCTCATTACTTCAGCAAATCCAGATTGCTGCAGTTATACAGATCTTTGGTTTAGAGCGTGTTCGGACGCTCCTCAGTTATATATATATATATATATATATATATATATATATATATATATATATATATATACACAGAGACATGGTTTGCTTGTTACTAATGGGCCAGAGTTAAATTCAAAGAAGATGTCACACAACCAAGGTGTCACAACTTTCCCGATTATCTATTTTATTCCAACAGTTTCGGACGGTGGACCGTCCTTGAAGGAGGACGGTCCACCGTCCGTGCTTATATATTATACACGGCAGTATATCATGTCATCGCTATATTTTGAAGTAATTCACATTCGCGCACGCGAACAGAGCTGGAGGGAGACAAGAGGCGACATTGTCTGCCTTGGGACAGGGAAACGCCAGGTACATGCTTGTATGGTAGGTACGAGCAGGGCTCGCGGAGGCGAGCAGCCAGTGTCCGCAGGGATGATCGTAAAAGCAAAACGACAATTAGATATTAAGCGAACTCGCGTCGCTTGTTAACGACGCATACCTTATGAGCCTTATTCCAGGGGGAAAGCCGTTCCTCTCTTATTTGCGGGTGAAGGGATAAAAGAAGCCAGGACCGCAAATGATCGTAAACGCTTTTTTTTTTTCGGTAGCTGTGGGTGCTCGTAGCTTCTCCGAGCAGCGCTCTTCTTCGTGGAACCGGAGAACACTCCGACCAGTCTTCTATTTATTTCTTTTCAGAGACTGCGTGCAGACAGCCAGGTATGCCCGTTTTCATCTGCCTCCTTAATTCTCTCCTCTTGCGTGGCGTGTCTTATCGGCTTTATCCATGTAAGACAAGAGGTCAATTGGTTTCCCAGACCTCGCTGTGCCTACTTGCACGCGGCGGTAAAGCTCAAGTCCAGAATGACGACCGTGTGCTCTTGCATAATGTCCCTGACTCAAAATAGTCTACCCTGCATTCATATGCGATGCTAGGTTCGCTTGTTTGCCTTCCAATGGTTTAATGTTTATTGGCGTCGATACTGCAGTACGTCCTTTCGAGCCATAAAAACTATTGAAGCTCGCGTTCTGTACCCAAAACAACTCGATTTATTTGATAGTGGCGTTCAGCTCTGAAACCAATTTAAGTATCCTTAGCTTTTATTTTTGTTCATAAACGGCTATAGCACGTGGCGTTTACAAAGAACGTAGTATTTGCTCAAATGATTCGTTTGACGTGGTAGAGTGTAAAGGGCGTGCAAGAAACGGAACTGAAATATATGCTCTTTATTTTATGACACCTAGAATGCTTAACGAGCAAAGGCGTTACAAGGCTTAAACAGTATATTCAGATGACGGAAGTTTAGTGTGCGCAAAGGAATATTTATCATTGCAAAAACAGAATACTGCTCAAAAACTCACAATATACAAGAAAACGCCGACAGAACGTTGGGCATGTGTGCCATAACGACTAAAGATTACCCTGGCTAGCAGGCGTGTGGGATACTTGATGACCTCTTGAAAGCAATTTCTTCAGTGGCAGTGCGTAGTAAGGAATAAGGAAACCAGTCAGTTTAGGCTAACACTAGGAAACGAGATCGTTGTCATTGTGTATATTGGTGAGGAAAGAAAAGCGCTGAGTGCGAGAGAGTTCCTAAAATGTATTATTTTTGCGCGCGCTCTTTGAAGCACTATTGCCATAGATTACCTTCCACTTCACAGTTCATAAGATTGTACGCGACGCCGCTGGAGAGCTCCGGAGTGTCATCAATCGCAGCATTTGGAACAAAAAAAAAAAAAAAAAAAGTAGATGAAATGGAAAAAAAAAAAAAAAAGAAAAAGGTGTGGGCAATGTGCCCGCGCACATAGTTCCAGCGGTCATAATGATAAAAGTGCGCGAGCTTTACTGCAACTATAAAAATATTAGAAGAAAGAAGAATTCATGCGCTGCAACGCCCCTTGCTTTATGAGGACGACCTGACTCTTCAAAGCCCATAGCATGCAGCATGGGCGGCGTCATTGCCGAACTGGCGCTGGGCTCAGCACTTTCACTACCCCCTCTCCATCAACGCGAGAAGCGAACAACGCTTACTTGCTCACGCTTTCGCCAATCGAATACGCGTTCAGGCCTGCTTGATTTTTGACCGGCTTACTTATTGCACATAGATATTTCAGCCACAAGCCTATAGATAGGTGTACGTTCCTCGCATTCATCGTCATCATCATCATCAGCCTGACTATACCCACTGCAGGGCGAAGGCCTCTCCCATATTTCTCCACTTAACCCGGTTCTGTGCTAGCTGCATCCACTTTATCCCCGCGAACTTCTTAACCTCATCCGCCCACCTAACTTTCTGCCGCCCCCTGCTACGCTTTCCTTCTCTTGGAATCCAGTTTGTTACCCTAAGCGACCATCGGTTATCCTCTCTTCGCACTACATGTCCCGCCCATGCCCATTTCTTCTTAATTTCCACTATAATGTCGGTAACTTGAGTTATTTCTCTGACCCACTCTGCACGCTTCCTATCTCTTAATGTTACCCCTATCATTTTGCGTTCCATAGCCCGCTGGGTTGTCCACACCTTAAGTAGAACTTTCTTGGTTAGCCTCCACGTTTCAGCCCCATAGGTGAGTACAGGTAAGATGGAACTGTTGTATACTTTCCTCTTGAGGGATACCGGTAAGCTGCTAGTCATAATCTGCGAGTGCTTGACAAATGCGCTCCATCCCAATCTTATTCTTCTTGTTATTTCCTTTTTATGGTCCGGATCTGCGGTTACTACCTGTCCTAAGTAGACGTAATCGGCTACTACTTCCAGTACTTCGCTACCTAATGTAAACTGCTGTTCCTTCCCGAGGCTGTTGAACATTACCTTAGTCTTCTGCATATTGATTTTCAAGCCTATCTTTCTACTTTTCCTGTCTAGGTCATCAATCATTATTTGCAGTTCACCTCCCGAGTTGCTTAGCACGGCAATGTCATCAGCAAATCGCAGATTACTGAGGTATTCTCCATCTACCCTTATCCCTAACTGCTCCCATTCCAAGTCTCTGAATACTTCCTCTAAGCAAGCTGTGAATAGTGCTGGGGAGATTGTGTCTCCTTGCCTAACATCTTACCTTATGGGAATTTTGTTACTTTCTTTATGCAGAAATGGTTGCTGTGCAGCCACTATATACCTATATATTCCAGCACTTTCACGTACGGCTCGTCTACCCCCTGATTTCGCAATGCCTGCATCACCGCCGATGTTTCAACTGAGTCAAATGCTTTTTCGTAATCAATGAATGCTATGTATAAGGGCTGGTTATATTCCGAGCATTTTTCTATCACCTGATTGATGGTATGGATATGATCGATAGTAGAGTACCGTTTCCGAAAACCTGCTTGATCCTTTGCTTGGTGGCAGTCTAAGGTTGTCCTGATTCTATTAGAGATCACCTTAGTAAATACTTATACGTAACAGACAGTAAGCTGATTGGTGTGTAATTTTTAAGGTACTTAGAGTCCCCTTTCTTATGAATGAGGATAATTTTTGCATTCTGCCATGGTTCCGGTACCGTCGATGGCACCAGGCACTGCGTATACAGGGAGGTCAGTTTTTCTAGCACGATATCCCCCCCGTCCTTTAGCAAATCTGTAGTTATCTGATCCTCTCCAGCTGATTTCCCCCTTTTCATAGATTCTAATGCTTTCTTGACCTCGTCCTTCGTCACTGGTGGAATGTCTGACTGTTTTTCCCTGCCGCCAATCTCGTTACGATCCTGACTACTTTGGCTGCTGTAGAGATGAGTATAGAACTCCTCGGCTACTTTGACTATCTTGTCCATATTGGTGACGACGTTGCCCGCCTTGTCCCTTATCGCATACATCTGGTTTTTGCCTATGCCCAATTTCTTCTTTACCGCTTTAAGGCTTCCCCCGTTCTTTGCAGCATGCTCGATTTTATTCATGTTATACTTCCTTATATCAGCCACCATGCGCTTATTGATTAGCTTTGATATCTCGGCCAATTCGATCCTCTCATTACGCGGGGCGAAGAAAAACAAAATAAAACAAAGTCGCCCGTAACAGCAGGGGATGTCAGAGCACGCGTCCCCTCTGCCACACACACACACACACACACACACACACACACACACACACACACACACACACACACACACACACACACACACACACACACACACACACACACACACACACACACACACACACACACACACACACACACACACACACACACACACACACACACACACACACACACACACACACACACACACACACACACACACACACACACACACACACACACACACACACACACACACACACACACACACACACACACACACACACACCAGTCCACAAATACGAGCAGGTCGTTACGACGTGTCAGCATGCCTCTCCGTGCTCGCGGTGTGAGGAGAAAGATGTCGCGTGCACTGAGTTATACTGCTGTCTCACGGGCACGGCTGAACTCCTTTTAACTCCCTTCAACCAAGGTAGTCTTTATCCCAATGGAGATACGCACCGTGTCACATGGCAGTCCTTTATGAAAGGAAGTTTAAGGATGTTCCTAGCGTAAGGAGTTCCAATCATCTCCCTCGATCAGGTAAAGGGAGTACTCTGGTTCCCCGTGAGCTTTAGTGCAGGTTTTAAAAGAAGCACTTAAGCATTAATTTTGCGTTTTTAACTAATTTTAATACTGTAGCACAACTTAGAGCATGGAAAAAAGAAAATGCGGTAATATCCAAGCATACACGCAAGAATTTTGCAAGCACATTGTGGCCAGCAGAACGGACAAACCCGCTATGCTAGTAGAAGTAACAGCGCATTCCTTTCATGTGAATGAAGGCACATTTATATTTTAAATTCAATTCAAACTGTTGAAAAGAAAGCAGATAAAAATTAATTTACATGTTTCTAACTTGATTATTTTATATGCATACACAAAACGAACAGCGCCTAATGGGACCCTGACGGCGTCTTTGAAGAGCTCGTTCTTAGCCGTATGACACGGCGACAACTCCTTTGGGGCTGAACTCCCTGCGTGGTCCTTTATGGAAAAGAAGTTCGAGGGAGTTGAGACTTGCCCGTGTGACAGAAGTATTAACCTCGTCGGGTTACGCCCGAGAAAGACTGCTTCAGCCACTGCAATGAAGAAAAACTAAGAAAATGAAGGACTACGGCGCCAAGGTCGTAAATGGCACCGACTTTTCGGCGAACGATGTTGGGAGACTCTAGCTTGAGACGGGGACGGCCAGAGAAATAAAAGGAAACGAAAAGCAACAGAAGAGGAACGTCTGCACACTCGCCTTGCTCTTTAAGAGGTATAAGCAATGAAGCTAGGGATAACGACCACGAATATTTTTCCCCCTTTTTTTTTGCATGTAGAAGGCTAATTTATAAGTTAAAGAAAAAAAGACAAACACTTCAAGGTAACGGCCACCGAACCTTCGACTCTGTGAGACACTATGGTTAATTGTTTCACTGGAGTTACCACACACAGCACATGCGTCATCTTCATTGTTAGATTTCTTTTTGTAGCTGCGTGTTCTAAGGCACCCTGATCTAGCTTCAAAAAGTAGGGCACTGCTTCAACCCCCCTGCTATCCTTGGTATCCTTAATCACCGTGTACGTGACATTCTGGTAGAGCTGCTGGGTAAAACGATCACCTATGCAAGAGTCCATCTGAAAGACGTCGCGCCAGCCCTGTGCCATTGGACACCCCAGTGCATCGCTTTAGTCGATGGCTCCAGGGACTGTCTCCGGAGCTTCAGGCATTAGCCGCCGCCATGACATCCAGTGCTTCTGCTCAGCAAGTAACGGGCGTCGCACCGGCCTCTAACTACACCTTGCAGGCCCCTTGGGTACCGAAGTCTTTCCATGGGGACATCTTTGAGGATGTGGAGGACTGTTTCCTTCAGTTTGAACGTGTCGCTGCTGTTAACCATGCAGTGGGACGATGCTGCCAAACAAAGGAACGTCTACTTCAGCCTTGAGGATGGCGCTCGTGCCTGGTTCGAGAACACTTCAAGGTAACGGCCACTGAACCTTCGACTCTGTGAGAGACATTTTGAAGGCATGGCAGCGCTGGCTGTGTATTGTAGAGATCTTGTCGAAGACTTGTTCTGGTCAATGAACACTTACGTGATGGCAAGTAAAGTCGCTTTTACATGTTCTTTGCAGTTAAAGATTGTGCACTATTACAACGCGCGTTCGTTCATTATGTTTCTAAGATTAACGGGGACAAAATCATGCTTACTTGAGTCGAACTAGTTAGTCTTCAGATGAGATCTAACTTCCATTAGCCTGAGAATAGTGACTTGTGACTTCCTTTAGATAAACTATTAGCTTGAGTAACTACACTTGCGAACGTACGACTAATATGCAGTCCTTTATGGCTTTTAGTGCAGGTTCCGAAGAGAAATCGGAATCGACTGCAGAGATAATTAATTCATCGGCAGTTTCGCAACAATTCACTTTACATGAACGAAGTTGTAACGAGCTTCATCAAGTGTTGGCAACTGGCAGCGTTTCCAGATCTGATATAGCGTAAAGTCACTGTTCTGCATGCGCATTTTCAATGAGCGAAATTAATCTCGCGTCAAGCAGCACCTGAACTATAGAGGGCTGCACGCAATGTTTTTCGCAAACATGTCTCTGCGATTGTGTGCCGACTAAAAAAAATCTAAAGATGGGAAAGTTACGGCGTCGATTTCGTGTTGCATGTTTTTGTGGTGCCGTAATCTTTAGGGCTTATTTCCTAATAACTGCTTTGCTTACTTTCCCCTTTTGTGAAGGTCGCTTGAATCATTTGAACAACAAGTCGACGGTTTCGTCCCTTGCGTTTGTCTGAATAATAAAAACCCAAGCAGCAAGTACAAAGTCTCTTTGTTACCAGTTCCTCGAACCGGATAGTCGAATATTTAAATACAGCATTCAAATTCACTCAAACGTTATCCCGCGCACGCCCAGTCCAGACCCGCTTCACGCATTTAAAAGTTACATTTCTGAGTTGAACACATTAGATGTGAAGTTTTAATTAGCCTTTCCATCATATTCTTACATTCAGGCGGTCGCCAGCAACAGGGAAGAATTGAAGAAACAAGCGGTTACTCATTAGCGTCCAGCCAACCTCATTCTTACGACTACATAGGAAAGCTATTCAGGTTTCAAGGCAACTCTGTGGTTAAAGAAAAAAAAAAACGAACAACAGTCGCTTTAGCAATCCTATTCGGCTCGGCTCGTAGCGCGACAGATGGGCAGTCATTGCTAGTTTGATCCCATCACCAGTGCAAATTCGTCATCACTTCCCTTAAAGGAATCTTTTTTCTTTTATTTGTTTGTTTTTTTCCTAGTGCAGCGTGCTGCAAGCCCAGCCCAGTGCTCAACATAATACCCTTCGACCTTTCAACAGGAGCTTGGGCGAATGCTATTGAGCAATTACTGTTTTACTTCAAACCTACAATACATCTGAGGATTTCTTTGTAATCACTATTGTAGCACTATTGGTGTTGCATTACTGAATGCAAATAAGCGGCTCGGTAGCTCTGGTATCGTTTCGACTCTTGACATGGCAGTGCTGACACTGCCATGTGAAGCGCGAAACTGAAACAATGAACCACCATCTAGACCAACTAGCCCCAATTGCCACCCTCCATCTCAAGCTTGCTTCCCTGTCACGGTGACGGCGCCTGCTTCTTTATCATCCAAACACTGCGACGCATTAGGGTCTAAGCGCGGGTGTTAAAAAGCAGCAGGCGACAGAGAGAGAAAAAAAAAAAAAAAAACAGTCCTTAGACTTTTCAGGTACTCAGTTCCTAATAAGAGTCGGTTCGCTCTGTTAGCTGAAAATGGGTCTAATGGGATGAACCAGCCGAAAACCATACCCTTCAGTGCGTTCTGTTCTCTCCAATGCACAGTTAGGGTGCCCTATTTTCCGGTTCGAATAATTATTTCGTTATGTTTTCTTTTTCGCGATTCCAATTATGACGCACTCAACAACTGACGCGATGACTCACCTTCTAGAACTCTGCGAATACAGGCCGACGGCAGATGCCGCACACGGTGGCACGCGAACTGAGCGGAGCTCGGCAAAAACTGGTTTGCCTCGGCGCCCATGACTTTGAAAGCACGTGAAGCGCAGATACACGCTGCCTCGGGTTGCGGTGTAAAACAGCGTCTCATAGTGGCGGCGACGCAGGGTGGCGCCCGCTAAAGGCAAGACCGCCAAATGTATCGAGAGCCGTTCGAGGAGAGGCTGTGAAGAATGATGTCGGACGAGCCTTTTCGACTAGCCGCTATTCCGTTGCGCATGTGCCTCATATCGAAGGCCTGGCATTGAATCAGTACGCGAATGAGTCGTCTCATAATAATGACCGCTGAAGTTGCAGAAGGCGGTACATATAGTAGTAGCAGTAGAAGTGAACAAATAAAAAGGGTTCTTTTTTTTTATAGGTCGTAGAGTGAAACCAGAACTGTTTCTATTGTAGGGGTGTGTTTATTCGGTGAACCCAGGTGATTCCAGCCGCTCAGGGGAGACTCGCAGCGAAGCGTCAGGCGTGGCGAAAGAGCAAGGCAGCGAACAACTTCTTCGTCCTTGAGAGCGGCAGCACGCGACGCATGTCAGTGGTTATATCGATGAAGATTACCACACTACAGTTTCCCCCCGGGCAGAGAAGGAGCCATCCTGGCGACTCATGGTGCCGAAAGGACAGACGGATCGTAGTAGGGCTTGATTCGGTCCACATGAACTATTTCGCGTCCACGGCGACGCAAGTCCGCAGATGGCGTAACCGGCTCAACTACGTAGTTCACAGGAGATGTTTTTTGAAGGACTCGGTATGGACCGTGATACCGAGCAAGAAGCTTCTTTGACAGGCCGGAGGTTGTGGCAGGAACCCAGAGCCACACCAGGGAGTTGGGCGCATATGAAGGCGCCTCACCAGTGTTACGATGGTGTTTTTGTTGCCACTGATTTTCCTTTGTAAGCGAACGAGCGAGCTGACGGCATTCTTCTGCGTACTGGGCGGCGTCCGAGAGTGGCGTCGATTCAGAAACATCGGGGCGGTAGGGAAAAAGCGCGTCCATTGTGCAGGTTGGCTCGCGCCCGTAAAGAAGAAAAAAGGGAGAAAATCCGGTGGTGGTCTGTATCGCAGTGTTGTACGCGTAGGTTACGAAGGGAAGAACGTGGTCCCAGTTGGAATGAGCGTCGTTGACGTACATGGCCAGCATGTCACTCAGAGTACGGTTGAAGCGTTCTGTCAGGCCATTCGTCTGAGGGTGGTAAGAAGTAGCGGTGCGATGAATGATGCGACATTCTTTCAGTAGGGCCTCGAGAGCGTCGCACAAGAAAACGCGTCCGCGGTCACTGAGCAGTTCCTTCGGAGTCCCGTGGCGAAGAATCAAGTTGTTGAGAATGAACAAAGCAACGTCTCTTGCAGAGGCAGAGGGTAACGGTGATGTTTCAGTGTAGCGAGTCAGATGGTCTACTGCCACAATAATCCACCGGTTTCCAGCAGGAGTAGTCGGAAGAGGGCCATAGAGATCTATGCCAACGCGGTCAAACGGACGAGCAGGGCAGGGTAACGGCTGCAACGAAACAGAGGACTTCTGAGGAGTTTTTCGGCGTTGACAAGATTCGCAAGCGCGCACGAAATGTCTTACGAAGCGGTACATTCCACGCCAGTAAAATCGCAGACGTAGGCGCGTGTAGGTTTTCAATACGCCACCGTGAGCACATTGTGGGTCACCATGGTACGCAGCACAAATGTCGGCACGGAGATGACGCGGGATGACTAGAAGCCACTTCCGTCCATCAAGCAAATAATTGCGGCGATAGAGAAGACCGTCACGAATGGAGAAGTGGTGGGCTTGGCGGACGAGCGCTTTGGATGAATGACCGGGAGTAGGACTTGAGAGAAAATCCAAAAGTGCATTGATCCAGGGGTCATTCCGCTGCTCGGTAGCCATGTCGATAGTTGTAAGAGTCGACAAATCGTAGGCACAGACGTGGTCAGACGAATTATCTCTAGGCAATGGCGAGCGGGAAAGAGCATCCGCGTCCGTATGCTTTAGGCCTGATCGATAAATGACATGAATGTCAAACTCCTGGAGACGAAGAGCCCAGCGAGCAAGGCGACCGGATGGGTCTTTCAGAGAGGCAAGCCAGCACAAAGCGTGGTGATCGGTCACAACGTAAAACGGTCGACCATACACATAAGGACGAAATTTTCCGATAGCCCAAATAATGGCCAAACATTCCCTTTCTGTGACTGAATAATTAGATTCTGCCTTTGTCAATGTTCGGCTGGCGTATGCCACAACATACTCGCTGTAACCAGGCTTACGTTGGGTAAGGACGGCACCAAGCCCAATACCGCTGGCATCAGTGTGGATCTCCGTAGGCGCAGCCGGATCAAAGTGGCGTAGAATGGGCGGCGAAACCAAAAGGCGGCGTAAAGTGTCGAAGGCTTTATCGCAGGCTGGAGTCCAGGCGGAAAGGTCGGAGCTGCCGGCAAGGAGCTGGGTCAGAGGAGCGATGATAGAGGCGAAGTTCAAGATGAAACGTCGAAAGTAGGAGCAGAGGCCGATAAAGCTCCGAAGCTGCTTCAGGGAGGTTGGCTTCGGGAACTCTGCAACTGCACGAAGTTTGGTGGGGTCGGGAAGAATGCCGTCCTTAGAAACTACGTGGCCTAAAATTGTGAGTTTTCGGGCGGCAAAGTGGCACTTCTTCAAATTCAGCTGAAGCCCAGCGCCGGCGAGACACGTGAGGACATCCTTTAGGCGGAGAAGGTGAGAAGAAAAGTCGGCAGAAAAAACTACGATGTCGTCCAGATAACAAAGACAGGTCTGCCACTTGAGTCCACGAAGAACAGTGTCCATCAGGCGCTCGAAAGTAGCCGGGGCATTGCAGAGGCCAAAGGGCATAACGTTGAACTCGTATAATCCATCCGGTGTTATAAAGGCAGTTTTCGAGCGGTCATTATCAGCCATCGGTACTTGCCAGTAGCCGGAGCGCAAATCCAAAGAGGAGAAATACTCGGCTCCCTGTAAACAGTCCAAGGCGTCGTCGATTCGCGGCAAAGGATAGACATCTTTGCGCGTGATTTTGTTAAGCCTACGGTAATCGACGCAAAACCGGATGGAACCATCTTTCTTGGTGACCAAAACAACCGGAGAAGCCCATGGACTGTTAGATGGCTGTATGACGCCCCGGCGAAGCATGTCGTCCACGTTGTCAGCAATGACTTGGCGCTCAGAGGCCGACACGCGATAAGGACGCTGTCGTAAAGGTGCGTTTGTACCAGTGTCGATTGCGTGCGTAACGACAGACGTGCGACCCAGAGCAGTGTGAGGAAGGTCGAAGGCAGAAGTGAAGTTCTGTAGAAGAGCAGCGAGTTGATCGCGTTGTGCGGGTGGGAGATCTGCGTCAATAGCTTGTTGAAGAACATCGGGTGGTGTCGAAGCGGTCGCTGTATCGCAAGAGCTGAGCACATTAACGTCTAATGAAGTAGGCGTTGCAGGAAGAGTATTTACAAGCTCGGGATCAAGTTCTTCAATACGACCGAGGCACTCGCCGCGTAGCAGGACGGACGGGGACGAAAATGGATTTGAGACGTACATTGCACTAAGGCCATCTTCGAACTTGAGGACAGCAAATGGAAGCAGGAGGCAGGGATGGCGTGAAGCGGCGTCGGAAGGTGTGAAGAAGACAGTCGAACTAATAACGCTTTCACAGGAGAGTGGAACGAGGGCAGCAGAAAATGGAGGAATGTCTGTATCACTGGCGACGAGGAGTTTTGCAGGCCGGGTAGGGACGTCACACAAGACGGTATCACAAAGAGGTAAAAAGAAAACTTCCGCGCGGGCGCAGTCAATAACGGCATGATGAGCGGAAAGGAAATCGTAGCCCAGGATGATGTCGTGTGAGCAGTGAGCCAGTACAATAAACTCGATGGTGTATAAGACGTCTTCGATGAGAACACGGGCCGTGCACGATGCTGAGGGATGAATGCGCTGGGATGAAGCGGTGCGAAGCGAAAAGTCGGGTAGTGCGGTGGTCACCTTGCGAAGACGACGGCAAAGAGATTCACTGATGACGGATACGGCAGCGCCCGTGTCAACAAGAGCGAGTATTGCGACACCGTCGATGAACACTTGTATTACGTTTGCGGGAGAAGACGGAGGACTTGAAGAGTTCGAACCAAGCGCAGTTCTTGCCCCGGGAACTGCGACTGTTAGTTTCCCTCAACAGCGCCGTTAGAACGTCGGGGAAGCGGTGATGGTGAACGGCGACGAGGGGAAGATGATCGGCGAGAGGTATACGTTTGATTGTCCCGAGGAACGAACTCGGAACCGGGTTGAGTTCTCAGAGAGGGCTGGTCGGCGTCGTACGTGTAGTTCCAGGGGTCAGGGCAAGAAGGTGGAAGGCGTTGGCGGCAAAGACGGGCTACATGGCCCGGCAGCCCACAAGAGTAGCAAATTGGCCGGTTGTCTGCGGTGCGCCAAGGGTTCGTAGGGCGTTGGCGTACCCTTGGAATACGGACATGGAACGCCGACCCAGGCGATGGTGAAGGATGGTTGGAAGGGGCGGCCTGGTAGGAAACAGGTGCGGTTGGCATTAGCGGCCTGGCCGCAACTTGGGCGTACGTTAGTGGTGCCGTTACTTGCGGTGGCACGGGGCTGGTCGGAAGCACTGGGCTGGGCGAGAGCACGGAACTGGGCGAAAGCACATCAGCGATATGGTCTTGCACGGCACGCCGTATGGTAGGGGCCAAAGACGGAGCCATGTCAGGAACAAGGCGACCAGTGTCTTGTAATTGAGGGACCAGGGATAGCTGGCGGGCGACCTCTTCGCGAATGAAGGCTTTTATCTGTTGAATCAAAGGGCTGTCCTCAGATGAAGTAGAACCACCCAGTGCTAGTGTAGAAATGGTGTCGTCTCTAAAACCGGACCGCCGGGTAGAAGCGCGCTGCTTTCGAAGCTCGTCGTAGCTCTGGCAGAGTTTAATCACTTCACTGACGGAGGCAGGATTTTTCAGCCAGAGCATCTGACACGCGTCCTCGGAGATACCTTTCAAGATGTGTCCGATCTTAGCCGCTTCGGACATTACTGGGTCGACACGTTTGCACAGGTCAACGATGTCCTCTATATAACTTGTGAATGACTCTTCGGCATGCTGTGTGCGCTCACGCAAGCGTTGTTCTGCTCGGAGTTTGCGAACTGCAGGACGGCCAAACACTTCCGAAAAATTCTTCTTAAATGCAGACCAAGATGGCAGGTCTGCCTCATGGTTGCGAAACCAGAGGTTCGCCACGTCGGTCAGGTAAAAGATTACGTTACCTAGCTTAATAGTGTCGTCCCATCTGTTATAACTGCTGACACGTTCATACGCCGACAACCAGTCGTCGACGTCTTGGTCAGCCGTGCCACTGAAGAGGCATGGATCACGCTGCCGTAGAACGCCAGAACACAGTACCGTGGTTGGTAGGGGCGCCGATGTCGAGGTGGTCTCGTCTGGCATGGTGGAAGCAGTGGTCAACGTGCGGCTTCTAAGTTCCAGGATGGATGGGAACGTACCCAGCAGCACCTGCACCAATTGTAGGGGTGTGTTTATTCGGTGAACCCAGGTGATTCCAGCCGCTCAGGGGAGACTCGCAGCGAAGCGTCAGGCGTGGCGAAAGAGCAAGGCAGCGAACAACTTCTTCGTCCTTGAGAGCGGCAGCACGCGACGCATGTCAGTGGTTATATCGATGAAGATTACCACACTACACTATAAATAATTGTATTCTCTCAGGTAGCAGACGAATGGAACACGACGCGACGCTCTTTACAATGTGAGGTCTGGCTGTATATTTGCCGTTATTCGATGCTTGCTATAGGAGGACTCCTGTGGCACGAAGACTTTCGAAAACTACCTATACGATTAACTTTTCTTTTTACCGTATCCAGGAGCATTGCAAGAGCCGGAAGCCGTGCGCATTTCGTTCGACGGTGACTGTCTTTTCCTTTACTGGAATTAGAAAGCAGCGTGCGAACAATTGTGTAGAAATAGGAACCAGTGGGGGCAAGACGCTACAAAACTGCAAATATATCTTCATTTTTCCAGATATCAACAAACATATATTGCAGGGTGCTTCCATCCTGACGTTGCGCTTAGTGAATATAGAAGAGCAGGTTTAATCGAATCTATAATTTTTTGGTTGATGTGTGCAGTTCTGAACAAAATGCCCGCAAAAAAGTTGCTACTTTATGTTTTTACTTGTTTCTCGTAGACCGAAGCTAAGCTTTGAATCTTTACTCTTTGAGGAAAAATTTGGGCTTGTCAGTCCGAAGGTGATTTATAGTGCTCAAGGGGTGGCCAGTTAAGGCAAATATATCCGCCAAATATAAATGCGCAGCTATATGTGAATCGCTCTGTAACAAAATGTTGCTTTTCTCCCCATGTCATGTTTAGTCCCAGATTTCCCTACTCAGGCATTACGTTATAAGTTTAACAAATGAAAACCCTGTAAATCCTTAACGCTTGAAGCCGTATCAAAGCTTAGGTCTATGGAAGTGAAAGTTCTACGAGAAAAGCAGACATCAGGAAGTCAGTGTGACTTTGCCCTTCATTAGCCTCGCACACGTACTAACATGTAGACACCGTGGCAACAGCAGAATAAAGCAGTTTTATTGGTTACATATACGGATTGCTGGCGGCTCACTCGCTCTTCTACTCCTTTGAGAGTGCCAAAACCTGTGACACACTCATCGAGTTGATTATGCCTATACTTGCTATGTGCATGTAAGGGAAATGTGTCGATGATACCAAAAAAGGCATGCACTGCCACGTTATAGAAAAAACTCTTGGGGTTTCCCAACAGCCATCCGTTTTCACCGATCTTTTCCCGTTGAATCTGTCGATGAGGCTCCGCGTGGTATATTTAGCTCGTCATTAACCTCAGCGTTAAGTTATTTTGCGAGAACGAGCACCATGATGAACCACTAAGCATTATCTGCTTGCAAGGAGCCCGATTCTGTGCACCTTATTCCGCATAAGACATTGCGTATCTGAACAGCTGGGTTTATCATGCTATAATCTAGGTGTATAATATATTTAGACGTATCTGATGTATGGCGTTCATTGAAAGTCGCGATCAATTGCTAAGAAAGGAAAAATTTTCAAACCCATTCATAATTCTTGCCACTTGCCGGGTAGTAAAAGAATTGGACTGTGAAAAAAAGGGGGGTTTGTTTGCGTTTGTCTCTTCTCACATCTTCTCTGCGGTAATTGAAAAAAAATGACTGGAATGCTCAAGCTTCGCCTTACACCGCTTTTTGATCCCACGAATACTGTTACATTATTAAATAAATAATAATAATAATAAGAAGAAGAATAAAATTCAATCAATCGATCTTAATTCAATGTGCGCACGAACAACCAAGTGGTCTTCGTGCTGCAGCACAAAAAAAAAAAAAAAATGAAAATGCACGCACAAGTTTTACACACATAGATAGAACACAAAAGAAGAAACAAATAACACATGAAAGGAAACTGAGACGAAAAGTGTCACGGAAAGAAACAAATCAATGAGTAGCATGTCTTATGTAAACAGAGAATTGTAGAGCACATCACGAAAAAAAATAGAGAAAACAAAAAGAAATAACCGACATTGATTATAGTAATAGAAATATACATAAAATAAACAACCATTCCAGGCGCAACAAGTGCGTGGCACTTATAAAACACAGGCTAGAAATACAGGAAAATACAAGAAAAAAAAAGAATTGAACGCGGGACAGTAAGATTCGAAAATAAAGTTTAAAGTTAAAATATAAATAAGAAACGCATAAAAAGCAGTACAAGATACTTTAAGCAGCACTGAACAGGAGAAAACGCAAAACGTGAAGTAAATTAAATACAATACTTAGGCTAGAAAGTGGAAGTTATATGTGATAAATAAAGTTTAGAATAAAAAGCTACGAACGTCTAATATAAATGAAGAGAGCGAGTTTTGGAAGATGTCAAGGTGAAGACAAAAAGAGTTAAACAACATCTCCATTCTGTCAAGAGGGGAATGGGAATGAAGAAACGGAGACACTTGAAACAGTCTGAATTCCCTCATGCTCTTTCGCGGAACACGCAGAAGGATGTACTCTATGAGCTGAGGGCACATAATGTGGCCATGAAGGAGTTTGTACAGAAAAATTATATCTACTCTGACACGACGGCAGTTAAGAGAAGGAAGATTCAGTTGGGCGCTCCTGGTGGAGCGAGAGGGGGAAGATGCGCAAGGAAAGCGATAATGAAATATCCGTAAAAAATTTTTTTGTACTGTGTCAACCTTGTTCTAGTTCGATTTACAAGTGCCATTCCAAACAACCGACGCGTGCTCCAAAAGCGGCAAGCATATGGACAGGTACAGCGTTAGGAATGAAAGTGGAGTACGGAACTCTCTCGAAAGTCTGCAGACGAATCCGAGTGTCCGCATAGCCCGCTGAGCAATGCGTTTAGTGTGAGAGGAGAAGCCGAGGGTGCGGTCAAAAAATACACCAAGGTCATTAATTTCAACTCCGTCCAACAGCAAAGATTTCACAGAATAATGGTAGAGAAAGCTGTGTGTTTTACGAGTAAATGAGACGACCCTAGTTTTGGAAGAATTGAAGGTAAGTCGATTCTTCGCACACCAATCAGAAAAAGCAGGTATGTCCGATTGCAACAACAAGCAATCTTGAAAAGAATGTATGACCTTGAATATTTTTATATCAGCATAAAGAAGAAACGAGGAGTTCTTTACCGAGGAAACGTCATTAGTGAAAACGGAGAAGAGAAGCGGGCCTAGTACTGAACCTTGAGGAACTCCACTGGTTGCAGGATAAACGAAGGAAGTCTGTCCAGTGACACTGACAAAGCAGTAGCAATCAAGGAGATAGTTACGTAGGAGGGCTATGATTGAGACTTCGACACCAGAGAGTAGAAGCTTTCCAAGTAGTAATGAGTGAGTAACAACGTCGAAAGCTTTGCTCAAATCACAGCACATAGTGTTAGCCTGACCTCTCTGAAGGACTGCTGCAGAGGCATACGTCATAAATGTGACTAGGTTGGCAGAAGTAGAGCGACCCGACATGAAGCCATGTTGATTCGGTACTATGATATGTTTGAGATGGAAGGAAAGTACGTTGTGCAAAGCCAATTTGAAAAGCTTAGATGTTGCACATAGAAGAGAAATCGGACGATAATTGGAAACATCAGATTTGTTTCCAGACTTGAAGACAGGAAACACGCGTGCCATTTTCCACACGCGAGGAAAGGCAGCATTTTTTAAACAGTTATTAAATATGGCAGTCAGTACTGGTAGAAAGATATAACTGAAGGCTTTTATTATGGCGGCTGGAATGCCATCGGGTCCAGGAGACAAAGATGGTCTCAGACGCTTAAGACTCTCAGTTATCAACTCCTCGTCAAAGAGAATGGAATTAGATATTGCACCAGGTGGGAGGCAAACGGAATCACAATGTGGATGTTTGTAAACGGAGGAAAAATGTCGGGCAAAACTATCGGCAACATCCTGAATTTCCGAACCCTGAGAGTCAACTAAGCTGATACTTAAATCTGATTTAATGGAACGCTTGCGAACGTAACGCCAGAACTGACTAGGACGATTTGAGGCACTCCTCTCTGAAGACTCAAGATAGGAGTCGTAGTCCCGCTTGTATAAGCGTTTGCAAAGAGAACGCACACGGCGAAACTCATGCCCAATTGTGAAACCCAGGGCGTTTCGCTTTACGATGGGCCCGTTCCTTGAGTTTTAACGCCGTTATTAGTTCCCTTGAAAACCAGGAAGGGTACTTCCTACGCGTAGGAGTATGCAACGGTATGTACCGACGCATACCATCAAGAACTATTTCTGTAAAACGACTGACTTGTCCATCTGAATTATTAATGTCATTTAAAAGGGACCAGTCGACGGAAGAGAAGAAATTGAAAAGACCGACATAATCACCACGTGCGTGCGCGAAACGGGGCGAATTCCTCACCCGATCTGAATTAGTAGAAGATGAGGCAGAGACAGCAGTAGTAACTAGGAGCGGAGGGTGAAATTTGTCACAGCGAGTCAGCGGTATGTCTGAACTCGAGACTCGAACACTTTCAAAATTCGACAGACAGATGTCAAGAATATTACCACAGCAATTTTCAATGAGATTGTGTTGTTGCAAAGAGTTAAAGGCTATAAAATCAAGTAGAGCGTTACACTTACTTAATATGTAATGATTGCTGTGAGAAGAAATAAATGAGTTCCAGTTGATACCAGGAGTATTAAAATCGCCTAAAATAAGAAGTTTGTGTTTGTTATGACGGGTTATAACATGTTCGATTGAGAGCAGAACATCATCATAGGCTGGAGGAGGAAGATTCGGAGGAATGCAGAAAGCTGCAAGTAAAAGTTTTTCATGTCGATTTAAAGTGAGCTCGAGCCACACACATTCTTCAACAGTTTCCAGATCGGAACGTCGAACACACTTCACAAAACTGTCAATAGCAATGAGCACTCCACCACCTCTTGATTTGGGACCTGTTTCAGGGCGGTCGCTATGAAAAACAGAGTAATTATTTGGAAAGAAATCATTCGAAAGAATATCGCTTGACAGCCAGGTTTCGGTAACCACAACAGCGGTATAACAAGAGGACAAGACGCTAGAAAAAAATTCAGATCCCTTAATCCGAAGACCTCGGGCGTTTTGATAATAGATGTCCAAATTAGGGGCCACTGCAATTTTGCGTCAGTTCTGAGGGATGAAGCATATCGTCGTAAAGCTTCCCCCGAAAGTCCTTGTATATGCAACCCATCGGCCACATCGAAGGCTCAACAAGCTTACTGTAGGATTCTTCATCAACTTCAATATTGAAGGACGAGTAGGAGTCGTACCTTGTTTTCAGCTGCCGGCAGGAAATGGGGGTAATATTAACTGATTTTAGATGGTTGGTAAGGTCTACCGATGTTGTATCGGGACTGAGTTTAGAGACGAAAATAGTCTTCGGACGCTTCTTTTGGTAAATGGCAACGTTCAGGACAGGTGAGCTCGATGCGCCAGTAATGGCTCGACTTCGGTGCTTCTTCATCGCACTGGGTGAGTTAACCGCACGGGGAGGAGCAGAGGCAGAAGATGAACAGGTAATATCGCCGGGAGTCATCCCTCGATGAAGAGCGGCGGAGTAGTCCACAGACGGCTGGTCCTCACGGGTAGGATTGCCCACGGAGATTAATAATAATAATAATAATAATAATAATAATAATAATAATAATAATAATAATAATAATAATAATAATAATAATAATAATAATAATAATAATAATAATAATAATAATAATAATAATAATAATAATAATAATAATAATAATAATAATAATAATAATAGGTAAAAAATGAAAAGCACGGTATTTGTCACATTTGATTTGTGGACACCTGACTGCGCCGTACGGCAAGGGAAGCAGATGGAGTGAAAGAGGGAAGACAGAAATAGATGCCGTAGTGGAGGGCTACGGATCATTTTTGACCACATAGGGATCGATCTTTAATGCGCGCTGGCATCGCACAGCACAAGGAAGCCTTACTCTTTGTCTCCATCGAAAAGTGGCCTCCGCGGCCGCGATGCGATCCCGTATTCTTGGAAATATGCAGTGAGCATGGAAATAAAATACAATAAAAAGTAAGAAAGGTAGTTAAAATCAGAATTAAAATTATATGTAATGAGAGAGGTAAAAAAAGCAGGACGACAATAACCTACGCCAAAAAGGCCAATAATAGATAAATTATTAAATCAGGAATCCTACACTAAAGTATCGAAATTAGGGTAGGACGACCTAATTACTCTAACAGCACCAGGCTCAAATAGTTAAATTCCCGTTTGGTTAGAGCTACCAGAAGTGTGCTTGCACAATATTCTCCTTGCCATAGAATGTGGGCAGATTTTGTGATTTCAGCCAGGTGCAGTTAGAGTAATTAGGTCCTCCTACCCTATTCCTATTTAAGGTAGCGCAAAGAAACGTGGACCAAGGAGTACAATACACGAGCGTTTTTTTCGCAACTGAATCTTTTATTGAAAACCACAGAATACCCCCCCCCCCCCCCCCCTCATCTCATGAAACTAAAAACAGAAGAAAACAAACGTGATAGCATTATGTGTAGGTCACGATACAGCTGGTGGGGGTGCTTATTAACTGAGATAAGGAGTAAAAGCAAGGAACTTCATAGTCACAATAGCGAACAACAATTGCCAAAAAGAAATCGACAGAAGAGATTAGTTCGATGTGTGGTCTAGATATGCCAGTTCTTTTTGTGTTAAAGAAATCAACGGTGCACTTACGCATGTATTCCCTTGTCTTGAAATGTAAGAAGCCTCCGTGATTTCGCACTGAAGTCATTCCTTATGGATTGATAATATTTCCGCTTGCTCATAAAGGGACTTAGAATTTTTCTTTCTCACCGGCTTATATTCCGGCTTACAGTCTTTACACCGTCACAGGCCACAAGCTTGTGTGACAAACTATGCTCCACGTCCCCTTTCTCTTCCCCTCTTTAATACCCTTATCCCTTTTCCCCAGTGTGGGGTAGCCAACCGGAGACCTTTCTGGTTAGCATCCCTGCCTTCCATGCTCATATCCCTATCTATCTATTGCACTTTGTTATTTGCTACTATTTCACTGTCTATGGACGTCATAATGATATTCGCCTTGTCATTTTTGTTTGTTCCCAGGTACAGCATTGTTATCTCGTGTCTTTTTCACCATTACCTTTCTGGTGCGTACAAACCCAGCAACTGTTCCCCATGTTTTCGCGCCCACTTTTCCAATATATATTGGGTCGTCCTACCTTTCACTGTCAATCTCTTAAGGGTGCTCTATTTGTTTCCAAACATGAATTACCAACCAGCCTGTTCTGCCACCCTTGCGAACTGTATACGCTTCGCGTAAAAGAAACAAGATGTAGAGGCAGATAGCGTATCCTTCTTTACGATAAATACAATTTAAAACTACTTTCGCGTGTCACTCGCGCTGGAAGCATCTCGCTGCAATTATGCTTTTCAGGTGAAGCAGAATGAAACAAACCGTCTATCGCGCGCAAGCATTTACTGGATCGTATAATGCTCTCTGCAAAGCCCACAAAGTAAGGCCGCATCCTCATTCCACTTTTTACTTCTTTTTTTTTCTTTGGAGGGGGGGGGGGGGGCACCACCTTTCCCCCTTACGTGTGCACCCGCAACTCGTACATCTAATTCCTCAACGATCTCACTGGTTCCTTGGCTACAGAGGCCGTAAAAACCAGAAAGGTCGTTTGGCTCACGTAATTCCAAATCGGAACATGCGCGTTAAGCAAGCTGGCACGAAATGTTCTTGGAAGAAGAAGCAGGAATAGAAGCGACTCGATGTTGGTTAGGCGCGCTGTTCAACACGTGAGCTAAATCAACAGTCATAAATCTGAACGAGCTGCATCGGTCGTCTTCGGAGGCTGATGAGCGTCGTTGTGAAGCGTGCCCTTGTGTGTTTAGTGCGCTCGCCGCCAATTTTGTGGCTAATTAAACATCCTTCTCCGCTGTGGCAATAGCTCGAACAGGGCGTGCTCAATAGCGCCAGCACTTGAAGATTATTTTGCGGACGCACACGACTTTCACGGAAGGGGACAACCCGATTGTAGAAAAATAATGATTTTTTTTATTTATTTATTTACTGAAGATGAGCATGACCAAGTATTATATGTCAATGGTAAAAAAAAAAAAAAAAAGAAAAAAGATTACGTCCCAAGATAGGCAAAAATAGGGCTTTTTAGGCACAAATATAGATTAACCATTAACTGAATGCGTACAACTTCTATTCATCATTGAAGGCACCCGTACAGTCTTCATGAAAGTTCCTCGGGACACTCAACCTGCTTTCGAACCGCGTAATGCGGCATGCACGGCAACGTTATATGCCTCGAAGTCAAGGCTAGTACTACGGTTCTTCTCGCCTTATAAGAGTTACCACATTTACACGTGCATTAAATTCTCCGCGCTTCGAATCGCGAAAGCAAACTCTGTAGCTTGAACAATTTTGATGGGCCCGTGTAAATGCGGCTTTGAGCCCGCGACCAAAAACGAGGCCCAGAGTTGTCCCGACGTGATTCCGATGTTTAACATGCACCGTCTTGAACCGTCGCGCACCAAATTCATCGTTAAGAGTAAAATCGCAATCATCCAAATTCGCTAAGGGCTGGTATTAATGTTCGTACTTAGGGCTGGAAAAAGCACCTGTGGCCACCTTCAGAGGATTTCGTCCATCGAAAGTAGGCAAGATTTGAGGTCCATATATAGTGCACCACGTGAACATTGTCTCTGGTCAACAAACAGGGTATTCACGAAGTAAATATTTTATTGCTTTATCGTAGTCACAGGCCATGCCGATAAGGCTATGCCGGTGAAGTACAAGTAACAGTTTGTCAAAGCATCTTTTTTCGCTAGCGACAAATTAAAATTGCTGGATTGCTTGATGTCGTGGTTAAACGGGCAAAATGCTCACTCTTGTACTGTTAAAGGTGCGGAATACAGAATCGCGTTAGCACCGATTCCGTCCCATGATTTTTAAACATAACTTAAAAAACTATAAAATAATTCATTCGCGATTGAAACTATTGTAGTTTTATTACTGCATGAATGTTATTTTGGTTGTAAAAGCGTACCAAGCACTAAAGCCGAGCCAACGGTGTGCCGTCTATCGAACATGTCGAGAGGAAAAAGGCTGTCTTAGTGGCCGGGAATACCCTAAACCCACAGGCATGCCACAGCGATAAACCGGCCATCAATCTACTTCCTCCTGACTAAGCGGCCGCTTCCGCGCGTTTGCTCAACCACTCTGGCGCCGCAGACGTCGTTTCCGTTGGTTTCTTCTTCGCTAGCTGCAGTCCCGCATACGGAGAAAATGCACAAGAAAAAAACTGCAAATTGTCTTTATTTTTTCTTTCCCTTTTTATTCCTCACAAAACAAACGAACCATTACGGAGCGACACTGAAGGTGCGGGTATAGGAACTCAAACACAATGCCGCACAGTATGAACGCTTGCAGGCAGTTTCACGAGAAGACCGTCGGGTATTCGTACGCAGTTCGTGGCGTACGGTGTAAAAATGAATGCCGCGCGAGCTAGTTACACGGGGTGCCGGTAGAAGACGCATAATAGGTACTTCGCTGCTTCCTTCCCTCTCCGTATACTCCGACCGAGTGACTTGCGCAAAGGTCCTGCGAGTCGTTTACACGGGGATATTTGAGCGCTATAAAGTCCGAACAAGCGCCAGCATTCCCCCCCCCCCCCCCCCCCCTAGACGTTATTTGCAAGGGCAAAGAAAAGAAAAATAAAGAACAAAAAAAAATGTTAGCGAAAGGAGGTCATTAAAAATGGTGGCGGCTTTTTCATACCGCGCTAAGTGGTCCTGGGTGCTTCGCACATGTTGCAATCACCTTCAGAGGCTGAAACTATAGAGGGGGCCAAAGCGAGGGTGTTTAAATGAGGAAAGAGTGTTTACCAATCACAAATTTGGTAGCACCTCTACACCCGCTCTGCTGTGTTTTACACAAAAAAGGCAACACAGGCACCCAGAATGGCAAAATGACAGACTTAGGCACCCTTTTTGACCTGCAGATTTAGGTACCGCGGCACATGTGGCAAACTGCCTCTCTGCGCCACTCGACTATGTTCCCAAGGCCCGAAAACTTCTGCATTTGTGTTTCTTTGCGCCTTCAGGTTATGAGTTTTACCAGTTCGAGGGTTGCACCTTCACCTATGTCATAATTTGCTCGAACTGAAACTGAAGAATCTAGGTGGAATCGATGCAAGTAGAATTGATGCTGAGATTGGATGCGGGGGTATACAAAGAGCAAGAGCTAATGAGCGATAGAATGCCAGCGGGGTGTGTCCTGTTTCTTCGCGTTTTACTTGTACTATGGCTAAAGTTTATGACTCCAATTTATAATTTAGTCATTGGATATGATAGCTCTGCGAGCTATCTCTAGTCTATTCCGCACCATTCTTGTGTGACAGAATCCATAAATATTTTCTCCAGTTAAGGGCTCCGATTGATAATTCGCGGTGCGAAGAAAAATCTCCTTTCGGTACTACAATACACGTCTGCGCAAAGCACTGCGGTTTTACATGGCAAAAACGGCGGGAAATCCGCGGGGTTCTAGTTCGCACACCTACCGCAAGAAGGAAAGTATATATATATATATATATATATATATATATATATATATATATATATATATATATATATATATATATATATATATATATATATATATAAAAACAACTTAAAAACAAACGCTTCCACTTGACAATAGAATTAGTGCCAGAAAAATCGCGTTTTTGTCATGAAATGTTATAAATTTCATCAGATCTGTGCACAAACCGCAGACGCGAAGAAAAAATCTAGTCATGAGTAATGACCGATTGCAGCAAGCTAACGGATTTTGCGTGTACGCTGACGCGGCCTATGAGGTAAGCATAGCTATTGTTGACGCCCTGTAGTTTCTCCTCTTAATTTGTATTTTCCGCAGCGCTAAGTAGTAGTTATGAATGTTGCATGAGCTGTGACAGCCTGCTAACCTACGAGTTGGGCCCACTAATGGCGTCAGACATTGACACGGTCTCGAAACTGGCGTGATCAAGAAATTCCGGATCGTCACAGTGTCTCAGTGTTGGCCGCGATCTGTGATTGTGCGCGCAGTTGACCTATCTTTCTTAAAGATCTCGGCTGAGTGCCACTAGCTCCTCTGATGACAGCACATTCGTATCACCCATGGTCGTGGGAACAAATACGCAAATATTATGCCTAGCCTAAGGTTAAATGCGGCTCTGTCATAAACAGCACTTCCTCACATTTACTGAAATCTATAAAAAATAATGGTAAACAGGTTAGGTTCTCTCTTCGCACGTTTGGCGGAGCAAGTGACGATAGTCATACTAAAAAAAAAATGCTTGGAGGTGGAGAGGCAGCAGAAAGGAATGGAAGAATAAATTTAAGATGTGAGCACGCAGGCATTGACGACGGGCCAATGAAGGGTTTATTTGATAAAAAAACAAACTTGTCTGCCAATCTCTGCGATCAGGTCTTGATTAAAAAGAGAGAAATGAAGTAAGTAGAAAGTGACAAAATGACAAAGATCCGTGGCTCCGTAGGCGGTCCAACTGGCGTACGAAAAAAAGAAACAACAGATAAATGTTGGAGATATATCCCCACCGTCACGTCGTTCCGTCCGTCGATCAGTGGGGTGAGGCACGGTTCGCCGCGCCTATACGCTAAACGTCCTTCGCGGAATTGGTCACACTCCGTTAGGCAGACAAGACAGCGTTGCTGCAATTGGCCTCCCGTATACCCTTCAGGCCTGGCAGTGTGCATCAGCTCCAACGTGCGCGAAAGGAAGCCGACAAAAAAGCCGATACTACGAACGGAGCCCATATGGCGGGTGAAGTCATTATTTTTTTATTTAATAATACTGCGAAGTCTTTTGACTCCAAGCAGGGGTTAGCAAAAATACAATTAAAAAAGGTACAACAAAATTACACGAGCTTCATGGAAGGGAATACAGATGATGCAAAAAACAAACGAAGGTTTCACATGCGAGAGGCTCTTAAGTTATCAATAAACATTTCTACATTCGGGCTGTTCACTACATACATCGGCAGATCATTCCACTCTGCAATTGTTTTGACCAAAAAAAGAAAAAAGAATGCTTAACTGTATTAGAGTATGCTCGCAATTCTAGTATTTTTCCATGATTAGAACGCGTACATGCGCTCGAAACAGGAGTAATGTAATCATGGGAGTTAATTTTAATCAGATTGTTGTATATTAGGTACAAAAATTTCAATCTTGCTTCAGTGCGCCTTGCCTGAAGGGACTAAACCTAGGGAGTTGATCATGTCTGAAACGCTATCTGTGCGCTTGTTACAGATGAAACGGGCTGCGATCCTTTGCACTCTAATTTCGAAATATTATTGGCTGTGTAAGGGTCCCATAGACAACATGCATATTCGAGACGAGGACGCACTAAAGCCTTGTACGCTGCCAGTTTCGCGTTTGCTGGAGCCTTTGACAGTTTACGCCGCAAACACCAGAGAGTCTTCAGAGCTTTCCCGCAAATAACATCGATGTGGGCGTTCCAACTTAGGTTACTGCTTATCTGGACGCCAAGGTATTTTACAGACGCGGATTCTGGAAGTTTTACGCCAGCTATACAATATGGATGTGTCAGGACAGTTTTCTTTTTACAAACTCTGAGGACCAAGCATTTATTAATGTTATGAAACATGCCCCATTGGGTGCACCAATTAGAGATCTTCTGCAGATTACTGCTAAGTTTAATTTGGTCTACTGTGGAGTTAATTGTAGAGTATAGAACGCAGTCATTAGCAAATAATTTAACTCTAACTTCTGGGTCAACTATATTCATTAAGTCGTTTACATACATTAGAAATAGAATATGTCCTAGAAGGGATCCTTGTGGGGCACCAGATGAAACCGGTAGTGGATCAGAGTGCTCATTGTTAACATTAACATATTGAAATCTGTCTTCTAGGTAGGCTTTAATAAGGTCAATAATATTAGGATTGACTCCGGCAATGTAAAGTTCTACGAGTTTAGCGTGCGGAACCTAATCAAAGGCTTTGGCGAAATCTAGGAAAACAGCGTCCATTTGTAGTTTGTTATTAACTGCGATACAAAAATGACAAGTGGTAATCAGTTGTGAGACTGTTGATAAGACACGCCTAAACCCATGTTTTTCATTAGAAAGAAAATTGCTGGATTCCAAAAATTCTGTCAAGGCACGGCAGATCACATGTTCGAACATTTTGCAACTGATCGAGAGCAAAGAAATTGGGCGATAATTGGATACACCAGTTGGCTTGTTTCCCTTAAAGATTGGTACGACACGTGCAGTTTTCCATTCTGACGGCGCTGCGCACTGAGCCAAACAGGCATTGAAGATAAAGAGATACTGGGACAACCATTCTGCATAGCGGAGAAGAAAAGCTGGTGGAATGTTATCAGGCCCATTGGACTTTTTGACGTGAAGTTTCAAAAGCAGGTTAAACATACCTTCGCAGGTGATGACAACATCTGACATTAAAGAGGAATAGTCGTCTGGCTTAGGAGGAAACCTCGAGTTTTTATCAGCATACACCGATTTAAAATACTCATTGAAAACGTTAGCAATGTTTTTTGGTCCTGTGACAGGTGAACCATTGACTATAAGTGACATATTGCGTTGTTTTGTGCCATTTATGTAACGCCAGAACTTTTCTGGAGCTTCTCTGAGAAAACGACCAAGCGTATTAGTAAAAAATGAGTCTCGGGCTTGCTTGATATTACTTCTTAATAGGTTGCCAACGTGCTCACATTTGCCTCATTCCGTCTACTAGAACGCCGCATCCGCTTTAATTTACGTTTAGTGTGGATTATGTCCTGTGTAATCCATGGGTTATGTTTCTTTTTCTTCACAATATTAGGGACATACATTGTCAACTGTCAAGCAATCAAGGCATAGTTTTTTAAACACGCACCTTAATACATTTACATTCTTCTCAGCCTTAAAATTGTCAAAATGTGTCTCTAGAAAATCCAGGATTCCCGCATCATCAGCGCTATTAAAATTTTTCACGACAATGGGTAGTTTTTTACATTCAACATAAGCTGACAGTGAAAAAGCACACGAAACGAGATTACGGTCACATACACCTTTCAAAACCTCAACAGAAATGCACTTAAGGGCATGGCTACTGAACACTAAATCAAGAATGTGGGATACAGAGGTACATATTCTGGTTGGTCTCTAAACAATCTGAGTCAGCATGCAAAAGGAGCTCAGAATGACCAGAATTGGCACCCATAGCATCCTTGCGAGATCAATCGATATCAGGCAAGTTAAAGCCACCAGCTAAAATAGACTTCACTCGGTCGCCACGAAAGCGTTGCACGTAATCACACAGGTCTTCGAGAAAAGAGACATCTGCATTAGGAGGTCGATATACTCCACCCAATACAATAGTGCTGCCACGGAAATCAATCTTACAAAATAAACTTTCATGATTGGGAATCCCAGGCAGAAGTACAACAGGTAAACTTTCCTTAAGTACTATCGCGACTCCTCCTCCGCGCGTCGGCCTATCGCGTCGCAAAATCCTGTAGGCGGGGGGAACAATTGCATCATCAGGGATGTCAGAATGTAGCCAGGTTTCTGTCTACGTAACGTGAGGGTCCAGTTCGTAAAGGAGCGCTTCGAAGTTAGCTGTCTTATTTGCGATGCTTTGTACGTTGAGAGAAATGATTCGCAACGGACTGCTCTTCTCGGCCCGTCAATTATCATTATTTCGTTTCCGACGTCAAGTGACTGCACGTCTCGATGATGAGGCAGCACTGTCACTATCACCAGTTTGGCCACCAGAATCATCTTTATGTTCATTCAATGTAGCAAGCATTCGTCTTTCTTTTCTTTCCTCGTCCTATACATACGTGTTCCCATTGATAACTAGCTTGTCACGTTTTAGGTATACCTTGTCCTCGGGATTGCAATTATCTTTAACGGTAGACCAAAGTAGCTTTCGTACTTTTTGAATTCGAAGAGGGTAGTCCTCAGATAATGAAATTCCTGAACCTTTTAGTTTTTTCGCATTCCTGAGGAGGTCCATTTTTTCATCAAAGTCGGAGAACCATATCACTGGTCGTCTCTTATCCTCAGATTGCCTGCCGATACGGTGTATGCGTTCAGCACTTCCAACTTTAATCCCTAGTTTTCCTTCAAACACTTCTGTTAACACAGCATCCTTCAGGCTCTTCGAAGTTTCTGTGCTGTCCTCCTTGACCCCGAAGATGATAATCAAGTTATTACACCGCGAGCGATACTCTAGGTCTTCAACTTTGCTACACAGTGATGAAATCTGCTCCTGTAGCTCCAGAATTGAACTTTCGTATTCTTCTACCCTCTTTACTGTTGGTGCAAATGATTCAATTTTTTCTTCGATGGCAGTCAGCCTTCGGTTTGACTGATATATGGCTTCTCCCTGATACATTTTAGCTCACTAGATGACATTTTCTGATTTTCAATTATGGTTTCCAGCTGCTCCGACACAGTAAAGGGGCCTGGATTGGTCTTTATATCTCCACTTAGCAAAAGCCCCAGAAGGCAGAGTGAGTCAAAAGAACCCGACACACACTTACATAGCACCTCTGAGCAAGGAAACACAACCAAACATAACGAGTCACTCCTAAATTCAAGACATTGCTTATTACTGACACGCACGAAAAAGAGGAGATGGTTTAGATGCGTCTGCATCTTGCAGCTGCTCTCTTGCTCACTGGCGAAAAACGCTTGGAGGGCGTGTTTCGATGCGTCCAACGATGTCGATGTCGCTCTGGCATGACCATGACGCGCACGGAAAAGTTGCGATAAGTTCACATCACTGGCATTCGACGCTGAGCTTTGACAATCGACGATGGGCAATACAGGCACACACAGTCCACGATGGTAGGTGCATGGTGACTCTGGCCCAGCTGTGCCTTCATGAAGAAGGCCGCCGCACGCAACAAAAGCCTGCACGAAAAAGAGGACACGGTTTAGATGCGTCTGCATCTTGCAGCTGCTCTCTTGCTCACTGGCGAAAAACGCTTGGAGGGCGTGTTTCGATGCGTCCAACGATGTCGATGTCGCTCTGGCATGACCATGACGCGCACGGAAAAGTTGCGATAAGTTCACATCACTGGCATTTGACGCTGAGCTTTGACAATCGACGATGGGCAATACAGGCACACACAGTCCACGATGGTAGGTGCATGGTGACTCTGGCCCAGCTGTGCCTTCATGAAGAAGGCCGCCGCACGCAACAAAAGCCTGCACGAAAAAGAGGACACGGTTTAGATGCGTCTGCATCTTGCAGCTGCTCTCTTGCTCACTGGCGAAAAACGCTTGGAGGGCGTGTTTCGATGCGTCCAACGATGTCGATGTCGCTCTGGCATGACCATGACGCGCACGGAAAAGTTGCGATAAGTTCACATCACTGGCATTCGACGCTGAGCTTTGACAATCGACGATGGGCAATACAGGCACACACAGTCCACGATGGTAGGTGCATGGTGACTCTGGCCCAGCTGTGCCTTCATGAAGAAGGCCGCCGCACGCAACAAAAGCCTGCACGAAAAAGAGGACACGGTTTAGATGCGTCTGCATCTTGCAGCTGCTCTCTTGCTCACTGGCGAAAAACGCTTGGAGGGCGTGTTTCGATGCGTCCAACGATGTCGATGTCGCTCTGGCATGACCATGACGCGCACGGAAAAGTTGCGATAAGTTCACATCACTGGCATTCGACGCTGAGCTTTGACAATCGACGATGGGCAATACAGGCACACACAGTCCACGATGGTAGGTGCATGGTGACTCTGGCCCAGCTGTGCCTTCATGAAGAAGGCCGCCGCACGCAACAAAAGCCTGCACGAAAAAGAGGACACGGTTTAGATGCGTCTGCATCTTGCAGCTGCTCTCTTGCTCACTGGCGAAAAACGCTTGGAGGGCGTGTTTCGATGCGTCCAACGATGTCGATGTCGCTCTGGCATGACCATGACGCGCACGGAAAAGTTGCGATAAGTTCACATCACTGGCATTCGACGCTGAGCTTTGACAATCGACGATGGGCAATACAGGCACACACAGTCCACGATGGTAGGTGCATGGTGACTCTGGCCCAGCTGTGCCTTCATGAAGAAGGCCGCCGCACGCAACAAAAGCCTGCACGAAAAAGAGGACACGGTTTAGATGCGTCTGCATCTTGCAGCTGCTCTCTTGCTCACTGGCGAAAAACGCTTGGAGGGCGTGTTTCGATGCGTCCAACGATGTCGATGTCGCTCTGGCATGACCATGACGCGCACGGAAAAGTTGCGATAAGTTCACATCACTGGCATTCGACGCTGAGCTTTGACAATCGACGATGGGCAATACAGGCACACACAGTCCACGATGGTAGGTGCATGGTGACTCTGGCCCAGCTGTGCCTTCATGGAGAAGGCCGCCGCACGCAACAAAAGCCTGCACGAAAAAGAGGACACGGTTTAGATGCGTCTGCATCTTGCAGCTGCTCCCGTGCTCACGTCACACAGTCAAGCACACAGAGGAAACAAAAAAAGAATGAAAGGAAGCAAGAACGCGAGAATGAAGGAAACGAGGAGCGTAAGGAAGCAAGAAAGATATGAATATGAAATAAAATAATCGCACAAAAAATGTAAAGAAACAAAAAGAAAAAGAGAAAGGTGAAGATTAGCAAAGAAAAGCTGAGGGAAAGAGAAAAGGCGAGGGAGTAGAGAAGAAAAATAATTTAAAAATAGAACGTTGGAAGAAATTAAAAACAAGCGGAAAGACGAGCCAAAGACGGAACCAGTTTCGCGTTGGCTTTCGAGTGTTGCCACACGATTTTCTACGAATTGCTATGGGTATGCGAAAGCACCTTTTTCGACAACATTAAAAAGGAAACATGGTGGCCAGCACAACTTGACAGGCAGCGAAAACGAGATCCATGAAATTGCGCTTCATCTTTCGTACGCCCTCCCTCCCTCCATCTGCCTGAGCTGTCTGCTCCGAGTGGTGAAGGCGTGACCGACGTCCTGTGTTACGTCGAACGATGCGTAGACTACTACCGTTGCCGATGAGCGCGACACCTCGGAATGAGCCGCTGTCTTGTCCCGTCTTCTGCGCTATTTTCTGCTACCATGATGAGCCGCTGTACTTGTTCTCTTGCAACCGTTTCTTTTTAGCTTTTAATCTCGATTAGTCAGGTTTCAAAGGCAGTTCGCCGCCGACTTGTGGTGTTGTATACCTATGCTGCTTCCACATGCTTATTATCCCGTGCGGCCGCTTACGGGGCCCGCATTTTCGATGGCACGGTGCCTTCGTGTATGGTAATGCACGCACCATCGCACTAAAGCTGCTAGCGACGACAGCACGACACTAATGCTTCTTTCCTTAGAGGCACGCCACAAATATGCGTACAAGGCTATATTATCCCCGCTGTTGAATCCCTCGGCGCTGAATACAATTACGAATCCAACGGGTGGTTGATGCTATCTACAGGTGTTAGATACGAACATCAACGATGTATGTCAACTACAACTAAGGAACCTAAGACTATGTTGTATGTTTTTGAATGCGGTTGTACAGATTCATCACTCAAATATTTGTCGAGGACACAGTGAAAAGAAAAAAAGAAAAAGCTGGTATGCCGAAAGGGAGAAATCTCAGCCATACAACGTTAGTATGTGTTTACAGCGTGTACGAGGCTCTCCTTCAGACATGGACACACATCTGCCGATGGCTCGACTATCGGAGCCTGGAACGGTGGCTCAGTCGGTGACAACGTCGATTGGTAATATGCTTGTTTGTTGACATTGTGAGGCATTGACAGAACGGGGCCTTGTCAAGTCATCGGAGAAACAACAGTTTTCCTGTTTGTTTGGTGTTGACAGTAAAGTGCCGTTATCCCGGTTTCAAGGATTCCGCGTCGGCAAAGCGACGAATTCGAAGAGTGTGCTTCTGCATCTTGTCCCATGCTCGACTGTGAGAGATGAAGCACTTCAATTACATCACTGGTGCATATTTTGTCTTACTATATCCCTTATTGCGCTCAAAATCTTCTTGTAATGCTTACTTGTACGCAGGCCTTTCCTGTTCCCTCTTTTGTTGTAACAGTGTCTGAAGTATCAAACTGACTCAATGACTGACAAGGTTAGCTATATATTTTTTAACTTTTTTTTATTTAGAACATACTGCAGGCCTACAGTAGGCCCAAGCAGGAGGGCCGAATACATAATATATGCAAAAAGAACAGGATTAGCAAAATTGAAAAATGTTAAATACAAGTTGTAACACAAAATACAACAACAAATACAATTGTTTATCAGCAAAACTAGTTTGATGCAGTGTAGTGCGCGTGCTATTAGTATTGCTATATTGGGACATTTCCGCGCCATACCTTGCTTCTTTGGTGCGATGAATTGTTTAAACCTAAACTGCGGCGAGCTTTGGTACTGCAAAACCATCTTACTATACACTGTAAAAAAATTTTGTTGAAAAATACAGAAATTTTCTGGCAGCTGTCCTGCCAAAAATTTTCTGTTCTGCTATGTTTTCAGTTTTTTTTTTAATTTTTCTGTGATTTTACAGTTTTTTCTGTTACAATTATCATAGAACATTTTTGTAAATTGGCAAAACGTTTCTGTTATACCGCGTTTTTGTTTATTATTTATGTTTTTTTTCCTGTCGGAGTGTAAATAATGATGCAAAGATGTCTTTCTTTTTTTACTTGTCTTTCATTTCCCGTTTTCTGTCTGTAACAGCAATAAAATTGCATTAGGCGCCAATTTCTTCAAGGAACACTATTTTAAGGCTAAAGCCAACTACATCTCACGAATATCTCTCGGCAATACTCGATGGCACCCATAAGGTTGTCCTCGCAACAGCCGTTACCTAGCCTCCGGAAAGATGCAAGTAGAACAAGGCGTAGCAGATGACACTGTAGCCAACCAAAAACGTACCTCAATGTGGCGCCACTAGTTATCTGCTTTCGAATCAAAATTGCTACGCAGCCGATCATCGAACAGCGTCTCCAAGGTTGTCATACCATTTCGCTTTATATTCAAAATTTACCTACTATTAAAAAAAAATCAGTTTGCGGTAGAAAATAAAACACGGCAAAAATATATGTAATTGTTTGCCTTCCATTCAAACTTTCGGCAGGAAAAGAGAAAATCACTGTTTTTTTCGTGAACGTATTTCGGTCAATGAAGTAGAACAGATATTCTCTGTACTGGCACAGAAAGTTTCTTTAAAAATACCTGTAATTTCACACACATTTTTTACAGTGTACGCACACCGAAAATTAGGCACCCCGAAAACGTAGCGGACGACTTTAATACAAGTGAATGAAAGCGAAGATTCAAGCAGAACGAGGAAGCCAATAAGTCTCGATGGAAGAATCTTCAAGCGTCGGGGAGAAATACAAAAAAAAGCCCCTAATGGTGCAAGCTAGACAAAATGCAATGCACTGGAAGAGAATATGGGGCGAGTGGATCGACGGCCCATTTTTTCTTTCTTTTCGTTCCCCGCAAGGGCTGCAAGCCCGCCTCCATGAACGACGTCGAGAATAAGAGATCTGGGAGGGCACACTGCGCACTGCATGTAAATTAGAAGACGCCTTGACGTGGGCATGAGGGTAACAGCGAAGAGGAGAAAGAAGCCCTTCCTACGTTCCTGGGGCGTTTACGAAGTTCCTCCACTGGCGACAATGCAGAACGAATCGATCCCAGAACAGGCGCCTTACTTGTAGTTGCTGTAGTATTTGGATTCCTATTTTCTGTTTTTAAAAGGCCTAGAGCGAATAATTACTCAATCATGCTTCATGGCTGCAAAAAAACGACTAATACCTGTTCCAAGGTGCTAGCAGTTTCAGCACAAAAAAGTTTCTCCTGACTCCTCTCTTCTAAGTCCGGTGGTGCTTGACCTCATGTGCCGTGGCGAGTACAACCCAAACTGCAACAAATGTGGCGAAAGGGCCCCGTGTGGCCACATACTCTGGAACTGCGCAAATGGTCCGCCCGGGGCAGAATTAACACAGATCCTTTCTCCCGAGTGGTGCGTGGCCGTGCTGGACAGCTCGGACCCAAATATTCAAGTACGGGCCATCGAGCGGGCCAATGAGGTCACCGCCAGCCATGGTCTAGCACCATGTAGTATGTTTCTCCTCGAACGTGTTCAGGACGACCAAATAAATGGTTTACGATCCAATCCTGACTCATGCTCGGATTTTTGTCAATTTTGAAAGAGCCGGTTATCTCCTAGCTCTTCTAGCTTTAAGTGTTAACCACTTCGCAGACACTAACTGTTCTTTTAGTGTTACTTTTCATTTATCACAAGGCACAGAGACCTCCGTTCAACCAAGTCCAACAAATCAGCCTCGACATGCTGGGCTCTGATCTTATCTTATCTGACTGGAGACCCAAGGTTGCCGTATTCGATTCCCATCTTACTCCGATTTCTTTTTCACCACAATTAACGTACGTTTTATTATTACATGTAATAATGAGGTTGCTCTCAAGCTCCAACCTTAAAATCGCACTTTTTCCGAATTTTAATCAGTTTCAATACCGTGTGATGTCAAGAACGTATAGACAAAGGAGCAATGTGCCGTGACATATCATTATTGTACCATGTGTAAGGTGCTTATGTCCTGAGGTCATGTTGTGTGCAATCACGACTTACCTTGCTGACCAATCCGCAGTTTTGTCGGAAAACATTGGGGTTTACTCTGCACTGTCCGCTCGAAACCCATTGTTGTATGCAAGATTTACGCACAGAAGTGGATCTTCTTTCCCGGCCTCGTTACGCCTCACCGGCGAGTTCGCGACAGCTGAATAGAAGAGAGTCGCGTTTGGCTGACGGGAGCACACGTCGGTCAGTCAGAAACGGCGAATTGGAATCTCGCGTTTCGAAAAATAAAAATAATGATACATGAAGGGTTTCGCTGGCCAGAAGGGCGGGCGCCAACGATTGATTCCGAGGCGCCGGCGTGGCGGACGGCGTGGGACGCCAGCGGCGCCCCTGCGACAGGACTTGCGCCGATGCTGCCGCCGGGGTCACCCCCACGGTCTCGCCGTCCCGACACGTGGGCTGTGGCCTCACTCTATCTTGCGTCGAGAAGCCGTCGCTCCACCCTCTCAGAGGCGGGTGTCTCTGCACGGAGTTTCAGCGAAGGACGTTATACCCGTTTGGACACCTGGCACGCGAGACGAAAATACGACTGCCGAAACTTATTTTGCTGTGGGCAAACATAATAGTACGGCGAGTTCGTAGTACTCTGCGGAATCATTATGAGGCAACGTTTTCGAGAACAAGTGCTGCAGCTTCATTGCTCGCTGTTTTGTCCTTCCAGGGTCACCAAGAGGTTTCAGGCATGCAGTGAAGGCCTCTAGATTGGGAAAATGCTAAATGGAGGCTTTTTAGCCTGTTCATTTTTTAGGGGGCTTGAGCGCAATCAAGTGAAAATGTTTCACTTTTTGCTCGAGCCTCCTCCGTTGATTTGTTTTCTGACGGGAAATAAACTGCATTTGAATTTGAATTTGAATTTATAGCCCTGACGGCTTGGACTGCAGACGCTCTGAAGGGGCGAAAAGTTTCAGTTTGTGTGACTGAGGGCCACGGTAAACTGGATTGGCCAGTTATGATCCTGAGCTTAGGGAAGTTAGTTAGGCGATTATTGGACACGTTATGATGATAAGCAGTATACAAAAAATAGCAAAAGGGTGATGAACTTATTTGGTTTACGCGTTCAATGAATGTTCACTCCAATCCGCCATAGTTTATTTTTTTCATTATACTAGGACTTGATGCTAAGGATCATACACGTTTATCCACTTCTTGCGCAAACCTCAAAACAGTGTTATTCCGCTATTTTCTTAATGTACCGAACACAGCTTCTTTGTTCATGCTGAGTGACTCCACTCACGAGTTTTTTTTCGTGTGCTTCTTTCAAAGTTCGCAGGTTAACGCCACCAAAACAAGACGGTCCTAAAGAGCTGACAACCATGGATGTCGACAGCGTAGCGCTCGAGTCCTTTCTCGAGCTCAACTTCCCGTCGGAGCTCAGCTTCTCTTCACCGATCGAATATCCAGCGTTCAGCGCCACAGATGGTGCTCTTCATGCGACAGCGGCTCCACATCAGCCACCAGCTGGCATTCTGTCATTCCAGACGACGGCGCAGCCCGTTCCAGCCGTGGACACAGTCGGCGCAGTCTCGGAAAGCCCCGTAAAGATGCCATCTCCGGTGACCCAGTCTACGGGACGTCCGCAGAGATCGTGTCGGCTAAACCCAGACTATAACCTAAGGCCGCGGTCGGTTCAGGCTCGCATCGAGACTGAGCAGCGGCGAATACAGCAGAAGCAAAGCCACAAGAAGGAGCCCAAGCCCAAGCAGAAGCCCCCGCCCCTGTCCAAGTACCGGAGGAAGACCGCCAACGCTCGCGAACGATGCCGCATGCAGGAGATCAACAGGGCCTTCGAAGAACTCCGGGCCGCTGTTCCTGCGCTGCCGGAGAGCTGCATTCAGACCGACAAAAACGGCGACAACAGCAAGCTGACCAAGATCACCACTCTTAGGCTCGCGGTCAACTACATTGCTGCACTGACGCAAGTGCTGAGGGAAGCTAACGAATCGGAAGAGAGTGTGTCCGAGGTCGACTCGGTTCAGAGCATCGACTCTCTGGAGTCGAGCCTTGATTTCGGCGACGACCCTCTCCTGATGCCACCAGACCTGGTTGGTATGATACTCGAGTCTGACGGCGAGAGCCTCCAGCTCAGCGACGCACCGACGCCATGAAGTTACGTGTACCGAATGCAGGAGCCGCAGTGCTTCTCGCAGACAGTGGCACTTTGTTCAAGGCACCGGAGATTCTCTTTGCAATTAAGTGCTTCAAAGTGCTGACGCTAGTGCTAAATTCGCAGCAGAGCAAGCATCGAGGTAGATAGGCAGCTTTCTCCAACAGTGTTTCGTGCGCTTCCAGAACATTTAGACATGCTGCGAAAACATTTGTGTCTTGCTTCCGCTGTGAACGTCATCCATGGACTCTTCCCAGACGACGACATCTCCGAAAGAACATTGCGTTGTTCGGCCCACTGTCCCAGGAGCCGGATCTTCTGACGGCGGTGTGTGACCGGAGCAGATATCCCAACGAAAATGAAAGAATATTTCTAAGACGGTGCTTTGCAGGCTGTTATTTGGCAAACGTCTTCTAAGAAGGTGCTTTGTAAGCTGTTATTTGGCAAATGTTGTGAAAGAAAGAGCAACAATTTTTGTTTCTTTCTTTGAGGACATAACCGTCGGGTCATGTTATAGTGCCTTAGAATTTCTGTAAGAAATTCACGCTATTTAGCTTAAGCGACTGCTATTTATGCAACACTTGCTTGTACTGTCTCGCATTGTTCTGACTTTCTGGCGCTTTCTCTTACAACATTTTCATACTAGTGAAACCTGGCGCAGCCTCACCGACAGACGGTCATGTGCATGCAGAGTGGATTCTTCAGTCGTGCCATACATTAGCTGAACGTGTGCAACTTGATCAACATGTGCCATTGACACACGAGACATGCGCGACGCTCAATAACACACATGTTTTATGTACAATCTAGTCCGTCCTAAAAGTTTGTGTATCTTCAAAAACAGAAAAGATATGATATAAATTCATCAAAAAAATTTACGTAACAAGCGCATGACGATTAAATTAGAGGATGATTTCGCGTTTTTTTTTTTTTCCATCCAGCGTTTTCTTGTTGTGTGCTTTCTGACAGCAGTGGCATGCTTTTGCTGCCGAGATCTTGAACGTTGCGCAGAAGTGCATACGTTAACAAGGCTCACTCTTTGCAAGAAGGCATTCGAAAATAAATAGTTAATTTGTTCAAAAAATAAGGCTAACAAAGGTAACAAGCATGTTCTTAGAAAATCTGCCACATGGATAGTATCCTACTCTCTGTTCTGACTCCGTCATCAGTCGCCTGAAACATGGCAGCTCAAAATTTTATTTAAGGAACAGAAAGCACGGGAGAAATAGCGCAGTTAAAGATAAATAAGAGTCGTGACAGCTTATAAAGTGCGTCTAATATATATATATATATACAACCGCACACACACTTGCTCGACGTTTCCAGGGCAACTAGCGTTTCAGGCAGCACGCAGGGGCAGCTGAAATTTCCTTTCTTATGCGTCACAAGAATTATTTCCACTGCTTACTTCGTTCCGATAATTGCTAAGCCGGTGAATTCACCGCATGTGGACACCTTAGATCAGATGACTGTTTGCAGTTAATGTGGCGGTGATGTGCTTTCTATAAGCCACTCGGTTACGCATTCCAGCCATACGGCCCTATTTCCACACCGGTGAAGGAACTGTACAAAGTGCATCCTAGGGAGGTCTTCGTGTGCGTTTGGTCAGAATGAGCATGAATTTGGAAAGATCACGCATTTGGAAAGACCACGCTGGTCGTGGATTTCGATACACATTTCATTTTTTTTATGCAAAAGGAAGGCTGTGTTGTTATGCTCCGCCTGCAGTTTTTTGCCCTGTTTTCCGGCAAACGCTTGGAGACTATCCTGCACGTTATATGTATTGTCGTTCTGTATTATAAGAATGAATGAAATGAATGAGTGAGGGTGAAGGATCAACTGAGAGCGGGTTTTTCTGTTAAGCTCAATGAGTTTTTTTAGAATTTTGATGCACGGTGAAAAGAAACAAACAAAGCAGTTTTAGTAAAAACATCCGCTTGGTAGCCCCAGCCTTCGTGTCAATGAGCTCTACCAAAATTATTACTTTTCCATTGCCTTGTGTTTTTGATAAAGCATTTTTGAAGAATAAATTGCAGATGCGCTGAGACATCTGGACTATTCACGGCCTGTTGCACAGGACCAGAGAAGGAAGGAAGAGTATTATGTTCATTCAACCTATGCGCAGCTAATTCATAGCTCCAAGCAAAACTACTTTCTGTATACTTTCGTCACCTGAGTCACCACATTTCCTTACTTTCGTAATCGCACATGACATATCGAAATCTGTCGTCCCTCGAGAGCTACGGAGACAACCGAGCAGCCAGAGAACTGACCACCAACAATAGCGCGTGGGTCGAATACAGAATAAACGAACGTAACTGCGCGTGCGAGGACAATTATGCAATATATGCTTTTTATAAAACAGCTGAATCATTCCATAAAAACTGTTCATTTACAGGAGTCTCAATGAGCAATTGTCGTCTATTGTACCGGAAGATGCGTTTATTTTTCTTCAGCCAGACAAAGTAGAATACTCGTGCACGCAAATTACACGGAAGCTGTTTGCTCGTGAAAAGAGTTTAGACCGAGACATCTTTGCAGCAGTGCTCAGAAGAGTTCGCACCGCTAACGTGAAAACTGATTCTTTTTATTTTGATTTCTTGTTATGGTTACATAAGTGTACCCGATAAAGGCTCAGCTCATATATGTGTCACTGTGTTTGGCTGCTTGTTAATGGTTCATCCTGTGAGCGTGCGTGTATACCTGTGAGAATGTTCAAAACTTATGTAGGAAGACCGGGCCCGAAGCAATAAACAAATACTGGACAACCAGTTTAGTAAGAAATCTATACCGGTGTATTCCCAAAACGATGCTTATTCCCTAGTTTCTTTTCTATTTGTTTGCAAAACTCATAAAATGGTATACCAAGTCTAGTTCTTCAATGTGCCAGCTGATGTTTGTGGGTATTTTCTTGCTTCTTGTTGATTGCTTTCGAGTGGCGCAGTGTTTGAGCAAATGCTTTTTCATCGTTACAAAATGTGCGATAAGAATGGACGCAACGACGTGTTGTCGTTGAATTATTGTTCATATTTTTGACCGAAAGGAGCTTTTTGTCATTCTCATTTTTCTATATATATTATATTTTTGCAAATGAAAGAACAATAAAGAATGTTTATTATAAACGAAAACAATGCGCGTAGTCGTGACTAGAGCAACATCTTGGTTAGCGCTCTGTTATATTTGCTCTAAAAGCTGCTATTTCATTACAAGAATCATTCGCCGCTACCTGACAGTGGCTCGCGGCTACTCGGCGTGAAGCAGGATGTCAGTAATAACTTTCAACTTTTGCATCGTCCTAAAGTGGTCCCAATATCGTAACTAATAGTGCGTATATGGTCTCCCGTCAAGTAGGCTTTATGACAGCTTGCATGTTCCTTTAGTTTGTTAAAGTATGAGATTGTCCTGATCATTTTAGCGGTTTCCTCACTAAATACATTGTAGGTAACGAAGAGTAACCTGATCGACCCATTATGTTTCAATTCTTTGACATTTCCTTCTCCCAAGCCCCCATGCCGAGGCTTTGAGACTCCTTCGGTAAGAGGCTTGTACCCTTCAGTGCCAGGTTGGTACTCAGGGGTAAAAGTCGAGTCCTCCAGATTCTGAGGCTAGCGATAAAACCAATACGCAGCGAGCCCAAAGTAACGCCAGGTAGTTTACAATAGCGTTATGGTTCTCGCGAATGTATTACTGTCAAAGTGGGATGCGGCAATGACATAAAGATTGAACAGCAACCAAGCGTTTTCAAGCTGGTTGTTTAGATTGGCGCACGTCAGTCAGCGAAAGACAAAACACTTCATATATGCCTCACATAATCCAGGTACATTGAAGAGATTGACTAGCGAGCGATAGATTCATAGACACAGAGCGAACATATTAGAGAAGGTACCGTTTGGCAGAACTGAGGTAACCATATTTATTTATAAAAAAATAAATACCATTAAGATTAGTACATGACACAAAATCCTTCTCTCGCAGTGTCACGCCCTATCGTTGAAGGTATTATTTTTTAAGTAATTTATTTGCGGGTTTAACAACGTCATAGGTGTCGTATTCTCCAGTTTCCTAGTACATACACGCAGGTTCACCTTGCCATGCAGACTGACCAACTCGTAAAGTTTTTTTCGATATAATGGGGGCTTTCTTAGGTAAAAACTCAAATATGGTAGCAATCGTGATAACCATTGTAAATTTTATTGTTTGGTTTCGGTTACGCAATCAGAGTAAGAACGTCTAGTTTGAGAGAAACGACGGCCTGAGGGATCATAACCTAGTTTTCTATAGACCATTTTCGTGGCGAGGAGGAAAACAGCCTCGAACCGGAGATCGCAGCGCCACTCCTCCACTCTGGTATGTGGACGCGGCATGGCATTCTACGAAGGAAGCAGCCGCGCTACACACTCTTTTGCCCACAAAGCGTCTTGAGTAGCCTAAAAGTGTGTAAGCTGCACAACTGATGTGAGATATACGCTATCTTTACAGTTATTATATATTTTCTACGCTTTATTAGTACCCGACCCTTGTCCTTTCTTCTTTTCGCCCATTTCTTTCTTTCCCCTTCCTGGTCTCTTCATTTTCTCCGGCCGCAGCTTAGCTGCTAACAAGTGCCGCAGCTAGAAAAATCTTTTTCTTTGCTTTGTTGCTCGAATTAACAAGATGAAACCAACCAGAAACAGACACCTAACAGGTATAAACAGATTAGCAGCGGTGCGCGTGCGAGTGTCGCTGTGCGCTATTACTCTTGTAATCCAGGTGAAGATGAGCGGCCCTTGAATACCAAAAACCAACTGAAACTGTTTCGCTTTGTCACCCTTTCGTGGGAGTTCCAACCACTGTGTTTATAGAGAAGGAAACGTAAAACTGAATACCCATGCAGCAATGGTAGCCGTTGGGCAACAAGCAGACGATCTTTGCGGCAAAACTTCACCGAGATGCCTGGCGAAGAAACACTACTTCGAAGCAGTCTTCTCAGATTTGTGAAAGTATGAAAGAACATGTTCCACTTAAAGACAACGATGCCCAATAAATTGGTTGTCAACTTATTATTTAGAGAAAAAGCGCTACAATATACTCTTTTTTTAACATGCATCTCGTAAGATTTCGCTTCCGATAATATGTGTAATAAATATTATAACAAATTAGATTTATAATAATTGTTTATGAGAGCAACTTTCGCTGAGGTCACTATATAGGACATTATTGCACAAGGCACTATTCCATAAGTGTCAATTGTTCATTTTCTGTTTCATCTGGCCGGAACTCAGCATGACTGCAGCATCAGACGAACGCACCGGCCGGTCACAGAAATTCCAGGATAGCATCTCCCGCCGTTGACGACATTCATCGATACTCCCGGCACGCACCGGCTAACCGGTGGCTGAGTCACGCAGGCCATGTTGAAATAAGATGGCTAGGTAGTGTATGCTTCAACACCTCGGCTTTTGTCACCCACCCAAAGTAACTTAGAGCAGTGTAAATGGATCCGAAGTGGATATGGATCCTTATGAATAGAACCCAAGGGGAAGTGCGAGCGCTCTACGCAGCCGCTGAAGCAGTAAACTTCTTTGCAGCAGTAAACGTTTTTGGAAGACTTTTAACAGATCTTACCTGAAGCATGCTATTGAGCCCGTCATGCGTGCTCTAAATTAACAGTTGGTAAACCTTTGGGCCACGCCAGGAAATTGCGAAAATAAAAAGTAGTTTACGAAGGTTTTCCCTCGTGCCTGGTTATTTTGCCCTGCTTGAAAAAGCATAACTATTTTATTTATTGATAGAGTAGTACAAAAATCGTCCCAAATGATGATCACCCGTCTACTGCAAAGTTAAAATATCTTTAGTGGTGGATGCATGTAAATAAAAAATTATTACAGCCTTAGTCCAGCTGGAGTTAGCTATGTGACAACTTGGAATATTTCGTTTCACCTAAGCCAGATATAAATTAGCAACTGCTTTCTTCATTTGCATACTATTCTCTCTATATGTCAAACAATTCCGCCGATGAACATTTTTTATACTTGCATAAACACGCCAGACTTGGCTGGTTCGGTCTTGATGAGTAGTACAACAGCTACACCATGTTCACATATTTTTTTTAGTGCGCTGGACTAGACTTAAGGTAAAACCAACCGCGAATTTTGCGTCAAGTTAAGCGCCGAGCACAAGGGGGAAAAGGCAGTCAAAACTGAGTAGATTGGAACCAAGGAGTTTCTCCTGGGAAGCGGGTATGAAGTCCCGTAGCTGTCGCTGCAGCCGGCCGCGTGCAGAATACAACACACTCTGGCGCCGTTCATTGCACGTCGTCAACTTCAATCTCCGCGAAAAAGCTTTCGCTCGTGCTACTCGATCAGTTTAACTACGCTAAAACCGTAGAATTTATGGTGTTCTTGCCTCAGGACGCCGGGAGTATTGTGGCGTCGTCACAAAGTCATAGAATTATAGTGCTAGAAATATGCTAAATACGCGGCAACTTCGGGATCGCGGCCTATGCGTGTATACGCGGCCAGGTACGCGGCGCAGCATGATTTTGTGTCCTCAGTATCCCCATCCCAGACTTCCGACTGAGCAGAAACACGGTTTAGGTTGCTTTCAGAGACATGTTCGAAATCACTGCTTAAAAAGACGACCATGAATAGAAAGTTCGGGTACTGCACCGTTGAAACGTCGAAATCATGCCGCGTCGCCATTTGGTAACTGACCCGCGTACGGCGCTGGCCACCCTATAGCCAGGCGCAAACACCCCATAGAAACAAGCAGAACTGTAAGCCCACCTAATGCTAGCGTTTATTAAGAGGGATTGCGGCCGCGCGCTGATCGCCGGAGGCGTGAAATTTGCTGTGTTTCCAGAGGAGCTGATATCACCTCCTTCACCAAACGTCGCGCTTGAAAAAAAGCGCTCCCGTCATTTAATTTTTTTTTTTTCTGAACAATAAAATAACTGGGAAAAAAAAACACAATAGGCATAAATCGGTGCCGAAGGATCCATTTAGTCGCACGCTTTCTGCGATGTCTTCGCTTTGGCGCTATGCTACCCAGTCTGCTGCGCCGGATAAATCCCACAATGCTCTTGCCGCTGCTCAGGTGGCGATGGAATAGGCGGTCGCGGCGGCTTGCAGCACATGCCCGTTGCCTACATAACTATATAGTGTGGAATGGGGCAGATGTGAAGAAAGAGGATTGGCATGGATTTTGATGTGAACAGAAGTTAAATGGTAACAAAACTTGTTTATTCATTCAGGAGTATACTGCACGCCCATGCCTGGAAAGGACTTTTCAGTAAGCAAAATGAAAGCACAGAGAAGCTTAAGTATTATTATTGTTGTTATCAAAATGTGCATAATTAAAAAAATGAGCACACATTGTACTTCTGCATCGCCTAGAGTGAACAAAAATATTTTTACACTGCTCTCATCAATTGATTTAATTCAAGTACACAAATGGCAAATTTATTCCGAGCGCTCATCGTTCCATAAAAGAAAACATGGGCTTGTAAGCGTCTGTTTTGGAGAAAAAGAACAAGCAGATATTCATAACTCTGCCAGGTCGTTTTAGTCGTATACAGAAATTTCCTCTTTAATATAAAGACGCCATATTTAAGAAGCAAACTCTTGTTGCGATCTCACCGTTAAACTGTATGCGCTAAAACTTTGGTCTCTTACATGCGCCTGTTCCTTGTTAAAATGGTATTTTCTTTAACGCAGGTGCAGAATAAACAAATATGTGCGGTTATCCGTACGGGTAGCACCGATATAGTTGTTTTTCAGCAGCTCTATCTTTAGGCAGGTAACAAAATATGCTCTGAGCTCGGTTTCCTTGCAACGGATACGCCGATCTTGAAATCGAGCGTCATGGCAGCATCAGATTGCCAAGTACAACGCATCATTTTCCCGGGGCGTTATTTTCTTGCAAAATAGAACTACTGTCCGCGTATCATCGGCTGTGCACATTAGCGGGAATTAGCTCAGTCACGTGACTGCCATAACTTAAATATAGTAACGACACAAGCACATCGCCTTTTACTGTAGAATATATATGCACAAAGAACTTGCACCATAAACAAAGAAAACTGAGGCATGGAGGGGAAGGATGGAGACCTCGGACCAGGACGAATTTGTAGATAAATTGCGACGCTCCTTTGTAAGCTGTGCATAACGGCATGGCTACACTGAGCTTTCGTCTGTAGCCGTATGCTAGACTTGGGTATCGGTGCTAAGGAGTAAGAACTCCCTTTATTATGATGGGGAAATGAACGGGCAAGAGAGACCGAAATATTGATATGAAGGCGGTCAAAGAATGCCTAGATAAGGCTGTTGTGAGAGATTCGTCAGATGGAGAAGGGCTGCAGAGTAACCCAAGGTTGCCATATGTCTAACCACCATCAGGAACACGAAATATATCTAATGTCCAAGTGTATGCAGCAAATTTCACCTAACTTTATGATTCTTGCTTCAGCTAACTTACAGTTTATTGAAAAGAGTATTTCACCTCTCACTAACCCAATTTTTGAGTGCTAGAAATTTTGAAACCCTCTTTTGTTTATGAGCGGAAATTTAGACGATGCTGTGGCACGAATAACAGTATAGCTCTCAACAAATGAACCTTCCTGCGCGCCTACCAGCGTACAAGCCCCGCCTCGAAATGAACCCGTGGCTGTTTTGCAAAGCTGCTGAACATTTATAACACAGCATCCGCTATGAGGCATCCATCTATAGCACCCATCCCTCAGAAAAAGACAGACAAAAATGTAGTGCCGCATATCCTTCTAATACAAGGGCGATGATATCAACGTCAACCGCGTGTATAAATGCACTCCTTAGGCATTCCCTCACGAGGGCAATCCTTTAACGTCGACAACTGCTGCGTTCGGTTCCAAACAACATGCTCATTTGTCCGCTGCCTAAACATGGGTTAAGACGAAGAGGAGGTTGGACAATTGAAAGACATCCAAAAGTACACTTTACAGATAACTCGGTCCAGAAAAAAATCAGGGCTGCGTGCGTGCGGTAATGAAGAAAACGCATCAGATCACAGCCAGATTCGATATTAGTGCGCCTGTAAGTGCACATAAAAGGCATAAACACACCTGTGAGCACACAGACACATGAAAAAGGGGCGGGGGTCCCAGACATCACAACAGTGCCACGCCACAAACCCCGCCTCAAGTAAACTTGCCGAAGCGAGTCGCTATCTTTGTGACACGAAAGCCAACAGGTAATCGGGCTTGAAAAGGAACACGAGTCTTGATGTTTATTTTGCCTTGCCCTGATACGAACGGCCTGATCGCCCTGAAAACGAAGGTGATTCGCCGCCGAGACGCGAAGGAGAGCGGTTTCGGCAGCGGCGATATAATCAGGCAGTGCCGCGGACTTTTCTCCTCCGCTTTGCGCAGCCCAGGATAGAAGAGAAGCGCCGTCGTCGTCGTAGCGTTCTCCCCAGGCGAGCCAAGTTTAAGCATTCACCCACCCCGCCTTCTTCGCGCACTTCGAGTTCCAGATGCACAGAGACATCTATAGACAAGCTTCATCATGAAGTGTACTTGCCGCCCTGGTTAGACCAGAGGAAGACACATGTCCCCGCAGATGATGACTTGCCGATGGACTGTTCGATTGCACGACGATCGAGTAAGCGCAAGGAGGAACGATGAACCACTGGCTCTGCGGTCGGGGTGGACACTTCGATACCGGACGGTGACAGTTTGCGCATAATTCAGGTAAAGAAAAAGAATGGAATGCTGTTTTCGACCTAGTTATACGAGCGAAATGTCTGTTAAGCGTGATTTTACATGGTTTAGCAAGGGCGCACCCGATTTGACGGTTTGATTTAGGGGGCGCACAATCTTAGCTTTAAGCGTAGACGCACAGTATCTGTCTTCACTCTCTAAAACTATGTGTGGCGAGGAGCCAAAGTCGGCCGCAAGTCTTGACACATTGTCAGCGTGGATATGAGGGACATTATGTAACTAATGAGTTCTGATCTTAGTATTGTAGGCTGCTATCACTCTATACTCAGGCTGACTACCAACAAGCGCTCTGAAGACATTACTTTTCTTTCACTTTTATCTCCACGCTGTCTGCTCTTTTCATTTTTTTTTCTGAAGTGAGAAAACGAGCAGGCTGAAGAACTGATAGTCAGAATAGCTCCTTCAGCCGGTCTTTAGTCGGTCTCAATTCCTTGCAAAAGCGGGCTTCTTTGTAAGAAAGGAGGGAATAGTATAGTGGGGCTATGCATCCATAGTTGGAAATCATCCTTGTTCTTGTGAAACTTGTGCTCTTCGAAAGTGAACCGGCCACGGATGTCTTCTGTTGTTTCAGATGATGGGACACATTAGCTAGCCCTTCTTTGCCTCCGAAACATTGGCCAGTGATGACAACCTCAGGCTCATCGCACCGCAGCGCCGTTGCTTGAGATGTCTGCCTACAATGTAATGTCGTGATCAAAACTTGAAGGCTCAGCAGAATTTCATCCTCTCTTATCTTCCACTGGAACAAAGCTGTACTTCAGGCCAATCGATGTGCAAAAGAATGTGCATCATATGTCTTTCTTCGTCATTCTTTATAAGGTAACTTGGCCGAAACCAACTAATGTCTGTGTAACGTTAGGAGGTACGCGGAACTAGTTCAGGTATAGGATGGAAAAACAGCGCGACAGACGAACACCACAGCAAAGGAACATAAGACGAGCGCTGACTCACAACTGAAAGTTTATTAAAGAGAGGAACACAAGATATGGAAAAAAGGACAAGCACGAACACGTGTTGCTACGTGGGATGCAGGCACGCAATCTCACTTTCATGTAGATAAATGGATGGCTTACTAACACACAACCTAGTTTTTTTCCTCATTTGGTAGGCCTCCATTATTTCAGGTGTTAAGCGGGCCGAGTGCTTATAAAGGATATCAGAATAGTGCAGTGAAGGATAACAAGATTCGCAGTCACGTACGTGGTCAACGAGATTAGTAGATTTGTTAACGTCTAAGTCATTTGCATGCTCTTTCAAACGTGTATTAATGCAACGCCCCGTCTGCCCAATGTAAACTTGTCCACATGATAGTGGGATTTTATAGACTACACCTTCAGCACACGGCACACACTTAGTTTCATGCTTAACCCTAGATGTTGGTTCATGTTCATTCTGATGCTCAGTTTTTCCTTCCAAAATAGCACAAACACTTTTAAGCTTTTTAGGTGTAGAAAAAACAACCTCTATGCTATATCGTTTTGCCACATTTTTAAGATTGTGTGACAGGCGGTGTACATAAGGTAGAACGGCAAACTTTTTCCTTTCCTTTACTTTTTCCGCACAATTTACTACGGCTGGACTTTTAAGCTTTTTGGCTATCTTGTTACAACTCAACAATAAAATATCATCCAGGTAGCCAGATGCCTTGAGTCTTCCAATCTGATCATTGAAGCTGACGAGTACCATATGCTTACAAGATTTTGATAAAGCAGACATCAGAGATGAGATCACAATTCCTGTTTTACTATCTTAGAGTGATGCGATTTAAAATTTAACAATCGTTTCTCTACCCTAGGTAGGTATTCCCAGCAGATATGGCCCGTCTCAACAATCAAACGTAGATCCAAAAACTGTAGCTTGCTATCACTGGTGACCTCAGTGGTGAAAGTTAGACCCCCAAGAGCATTTTCTTTAAACAATTCAAATATATCAGTCATGCGCCTTGAAAAGTTAGTTTTTTCAACAAAAATTAGGAAGTCATCAACATAACGAAATATGCGCAGAGCCATGCCCGACGTGTGATTTTCAATGCCACGATCATCATCATCATCAGCCTGACTATGCCCACTGCAGGGCGAAGGCCTCTCCCATATTTCTCCACTTAACCAGGTTCTGTGCTAGCTGCATCCACTTGACCCCTGCGAACTTCTTAATCTCATCCGCCCACCTAACTTTCTGCCGCCCCCTGCTACGCTTTCCTTCCCTTGGAATCCAGTTTGTTACCCTAAGCGACCATCGGCTATCCTCTCTTCGCACTACATGTCCTGCTCACGATCAACAAAGGACAAAAAAATATCACTTAACACAGGCGTTACCCTAGACCCGATGCAAAACACCCTCTCTTTGGGTATTGAACCCTCCTTCCCATTCAACGAATATAGCCTTCAGGTACAAAGAGAGCAGCTCGAGGAAACTAGATACAGAAATACCACACCGTCTAATAAACTGTTCTTTATCATTATACAGAGTTATACATTTTAAAACAGCATTCATCAATTCATTATGGGGAAGAAAATAAAACAAATCTACCACATCTACACTGAACACCGTGCACGACCTTGGATTATCATCCCGAAGAAAATTTACCTCAGAGTTCCGAACTCTGAATGGGTCATTAATAGTCAACGACGCCAAATGTGTCTGCAGATACCCTGAAATTTCATACTGCCATGTACTCCTCTCGGTCACAATAGCTCGAAACGGCATGCCTTCTTTGTGCGTCTTTGCCGAAAAGAAAATTTTCAAATTCAGGCCTTTCGCCTTATTGAAACCTGCTTTAAGACGTTCCAGGTTCAAACGTTCCAACAAGCGCGGAGCTCTGCCTTTTTCCTTTCCTAGTGTTGCCGAAACGGGAACAAAATTCTTCTGCACCGCTTCCATCACCTTAGAAGAAAACATGCTTTTCGGTAGGACCACGAAACAACCTTCTTTATCAGCTGTCATCAGCCTCAAATTGTTCGAATGCAGGAAATTAACCAGAGAACCGTATCCCTGCCTATAGTTCTCGACCTGAGTGGTTGACAAAACTGCCGTACACTCCTCAACACATCTCGGTTGGAACACATCCTGTGCAAGACGAGAAATCGACCGGGCGAGCGTCACCTTCTCCTCTTTTCGCAGATGCGGCTGCACGCAGAACTGCGGTCCCATTTCTAGAAGACCTTGGTGCCTTTTTGGAACTGGTGTTTCACCTATAATGATCACCTTTCCTGGCTGTGGCGCAGTTCTCGTCCTCGTTGGTAGTTGGCGTCTTACCGTGGCCCACGTACAGGAACTCCGTATACTTTCCAGACGTTGCACACCAGTCCTGGAACATACGTGGGTGGCCGTGATGTCCGCCGCATTTCTCACAAGCAACTCGAAGACTGTCCTTCAAGAACCGACTTTGATGCCACCACTCAGATGAAAAGATCTTGTACATGCGGCGGGCATGACCCTTGGACGGCTGCAGGAATCCACACATCACCTGAAGATCCGGTGGACACAGGCCTTGCCTTGCATACCACGACGCAACACGAGCTTTGCACACACATACAGCTATTAGCGAAGCCAAAACGGCCGAGTTATCCAGATGGGGGTGAGGACAAATAATAGAGCCCGAAGTAGAAGAAATTAAGTTCAGCACTATAGCCAAACGGGCGAGTTGGTGGAACATATTGGATGGAAAAACAGCGCGACAGCGTGGATGGAGTCTGTCGCGCTGTTTTTCCATCCAATATGTTCCACCAACTCGCCCGTTGGGCTATAGGGTTAGTTCAGGTACCTAATAGATCCGAACGTTATATGGCTTGTAGGGTAATGAACTTGGTTAGGCAGCACAGAAGACAAGCACTTGTTAGCCGCTGAAGTGCTTGAATATGTCAACTGCATGTGCCCATTAAGCATGCTTCTTACACAGTCATCACACCCTCTGTACTCAGTGAAGACAGTCTAAACATTTAGGACCGGCATTTTCACGGCGAACTCGGTTTGTTAAGGAGTGAATGCTTCTTTATTGCGCTTGCGAGCTTATTTATGACGGCGCATTCACGCTGACTTACTAATTCGGCCAAACCAGCAGCTGGCAAAACAGCAGGGACTGCACTATAGAGCCTCACGTCTGCAAAAATGCAGCGAGCAGGGCTAACTGTTAAAAGGTGCTCAATGCAGGACGTTTTTCTATTCGACTAATGACTGCAAAAATATTCACCTGCGGTTTCGGTTAAATTATGGTGCAATGCAAAAAGGTTGGACCATCGTTGAGGACTTGAATGTGCTGTTTAAGGCGCATTTCATCACCGCCGTGGACACAGGGACTGTCTGTTGTCCTCCTTGATCGGTACTGTGGTCACGTACAGTGCACTCGGCGGCCTGTAAGAGGTAACGGAATGTTTCATGACGCAGCGGCTGCTCGAGTGGAGAAACGGGACGCATGACAAGCAGTCATGGACGTGGCCAGTGCAGACATCGATAGCGTCCGTTTGCGCGGAGGGGTTATAAAAGACTGCGCAGTAAAAAAGAAACAGATTCGATAAAAAAGAAAAAAAAACATGCCCGGAAACGTGGTAAAATAGCGACCAGGATAAAACATTAAACATGACAGATGATTAGAAGACATAGGTGAAGCCATGACCGAAAATAAGCAAAGATACGCAATAGCAACGTAAAAGCTCTTGCAAAGGTGCAGCGAAAAACATCCCGTGTCACGAAGTGACGCGAGGAGTACAGAAATTTCTAAAGTTGTCGAAGGTGTCTTATTTACTTTGTGACTAAGGCCCATGATTACCCTAATACAGCGAAATTGTGTATTAATTGATTGCCACAGATTCCTGAACTTCATGCTGTAGCTGGATAAAAAAGTATAATCGTACAGCTGCGGTGTACAGATGTTCCCCGGAGGATTCGTTGACATACTATACATGCTTCATCGCGCATTCATTGAGCACGTGTACGTTTGTCGAGTATACGAAAAACCTGCATCAGTACTTCGTCCGCGACCCTTACGGAGAAAGAAGATATCTAAAAATTATTAATTTTAGAATTTCAGGAATCCGCACATTGCAGCGTGACAAAGCAGTTTCACTGCCACATTGCAACTATTATTTATTTTTTTATTGCGCTGAGTTTGCCACACGGCGTAAAAGATGGTGGTGGAGTCACAGAAATGTGTGGAGTGCAGCCATGTACAAGAAGTCACATAAACTGCGTGCATAAATGCTGTTCGTTATTCATAAGTGGAAATTAGAGTCATTAGTCAGTGAAAGTCCAGCTTTTTGTAGAATGGTGTTGCGCATATGCGATGATCCTGGGCATGTCCATATTAGATGCCGGGCAGTGGTGTCGCAAGCGGGTTCTTCGCAGTGTGAGCATTTGTCGGGAACAGGAATTGTAGGACTTCGCAACTGATGTCGAACGGCCGGTGTAATGGCCACTCCGACTCTCAGCCGTCTCAGAGATACCTCGTCCCTCCTTGTTAGATTGGGGGGAAGAGAATACGTACACGGGGGAATTAGAGCACGTGTATGCTGCCTGAGGGATGCTGATGATGTCAAATGGGTCAGAAGTGGATCCGGTGGCAAGGAATCATGAATAGGTCGCGACACATCTGCTGCATGAGGAAGCACGTCTGCTGCAATGGTAATCAAATTTGTGTTGTCTTGAGCAAAGTGAATGATTATAGTCACTGAGTAACGGTGACAAGCAGCATGTATAGTCTGTGCGACCCTAAGAGTCCCGTGGACTTTCTTTAAACGATTTAGGGCTTCTTTGGAGTGAGTCATTATGTGTACTTGTTTAAACGTAGGGTCGGCAGGTAACTCTTCTATGGAACTTAGGATAGCTTGCAGTTCGAAGGCAAGAGTTGATTTGGTACGGTAAGGTAGGGTCGGGTGGTGTTCAGGTGAGGGAGAGTTGAGCTTATAAAAGCAACTGAACCCCCTGTTAGGTTACGGCACATGGCAAAAACAAAACAAAACAAAAAGAAATACAAGTGCATCTACAGAACAAGGTTGACAGAAACATGTCTCATAACTGGCAACAATAATAGACGCAGAAGACCGTGAGGCTATAACAGAGAGTGGCACAGTACGTACAAACACTTGATATCACTGTAGCATAATTGCTGAATAAAGCTTTTCCGAATGCCAGAAAAATACATAATATTCACTTGGTGAAGGAGAGAGGTATTTAGAAACTTTGGCACAATAAATCTGAACATACAAAAACTAATAGTTAGTTCTGCACTTTAGTAATGCAAGCCTATTCTGCAATCTGATGTCATATGATGAGTGGCGACATGTAATTGGAAAAATTTAAAAGAAAAATGAATCACCCATTTTTATCGTTGATTTATAAAGAGATGCAAATCTGGTCAAATAGTTTGTTGAAAGGGACAATGTTATCATCATCAGCAGCAGCAGCAGCCTGACCATACCCACTGCAGGGCGAAGGCCTCTCCCATATTTCTCCACTTAACCCGGTTCTGTGCTAGCTGCATCCACTTGACCCCCGCGAGCTTCTTAACCTCATCCGCCCACCTAACTTTCTGCCGCCCCCTGCTACGCTTTCCTTCTCTTGGAATCCAGTTTGTTACCCTATAGTGACCATCGGTTATTCTCTCTTCGCACTACATGTCCCGCCCATGCCCATTTCTTCTTCTTAACATGAGTTATTTCTCTGACCCACTCTGCACGCTTTCAATCTCTTAATGTATACCCCTACCATTTTGCGTTCCATAGCCCTCTGGGTTGTCCTCAACCTAAGTAGAACTTTCTTGGTTAGCCTCCGCGTTTCAGCACCATAGGTGAGTACAGGCAAGATGCAACTGTTGTATACTTTCCTCTTGAGGGATACCGGTAAGCTGCTAGTCATAATCTACGAGTGCTTGCCAAATGCGCTCCATCCCAATCTTATTCTTCTTGTTATTTCCTTTTCATGGTCTGGATCTGCGGTTACTACCTGTCCTAAGTAGACATAATCGGCTACTACTTCCAGTACTTCGCTACCTAATGTAAACTGCTGTTCCTTCCCGAGGCTGTTGAACATTACCTTAGTCTTCTGCATATTGATTTTCAAGCCTATCTTTCTACTTTTCCTGTCTGGGTCATCAATCATTATTTGCAGTTCATCCCCCGAGTTGCTTAGCAAGGCAATGTCATCAGCAAATCGCAGATTACTGAGGTATTCTCCATCTACCCTTATCCCTAACTGCTCCCATTCCAAGTCTCTGAATACTTCCTCTAAGCAAGCTGTGAATAGTACTGGGGAGATTGTGTCTCCTTGCCTAACACCTTTCCTTGAAAAATCTGTAGGGTCACTGACCACTCTCAAAATAGATGGTTGTCGTTTCGGAACCCCTACGGATTCCTTGTTCACAATGAAGAACCAGGCGATAGAAGAGGCTCTTAAATAGCTTTAAAAAGGCGATGTAATGATTTTGCGTAAGCCGGGGGAAGGTTTTCCTTTGTTCTGTTGATAGTGTTTGCCGTTGACTAGATAATAAAAGATTCCAGGTGCAGTCGTGCTGACAGGTTTCTTTCGGTAGCGACGATTTCCACGTCATCCCAAGCAATTTCGTGGCCTTCCATTTTCGCATGCTCTGCCACAGCGTTTGACGCTGTCAGGCTCTTGGCGACATCATTGCGGTGCTCTTTTAGTCGCCTGGGCAGATTTCCAGTCTCGCCGATGTAGACAGAGCTGCAATCGTCACACGGTATCTTATATATGATACCCGGGAACTTTGAACGGGGCAAAGCGTCTTTTACATTGACGAGATCGCCGCGTAGTTTGCTGGTTGGCACGTGGGCAATATGTAGATTGTGCTTCTTGAAAACACGTGCCAAGGCTTCTCTTATTCCTGGGATGTACGGGATGGGCGCGCGTTTTGGTCGAGATGACGACTTGGAATTTTGTATGGGCTCCGGCTGGGAATGCTTTTCGATCTGTCGTCTGGTTATCCTTTGAATAAACTTTTTCGGATATCCGTTCTGTTGCAGGCCTGTTGTTATATAACTTCCAATTCCTGTTTGAGCATATGCTCATCGGAACACGTGCGTACTGCCCGATTTACGAGTGATGCTACTACTGAGCGTTTGTGAGCTAATGGGTGCGCCGATTTGAAGTCGAGGTACCTTCCTGAGTGGGTGGGCTTTTTGTAGACGCTAAACTTTAGGCCGGACGGCGAGCATGTCACTAGGGCATCCAGAAATGAAATGCTTCCGTTGGCTTCTTCTTCTACAGTGAATTCGATGGAGGCCTCTATACTGTTCAGGTGATCCTAAAAACGTTGTAGTTGCTGCTTGTTGAGAATGCAGAAGCAATCGTCTACATACCTCAAGGACACTTTAGGTTGAGGTCGGAATGTCTGCAAAGCTTTCCCTTCGATTGCCTCCATCACCAGGTTGGCCGTAGTAACAGAGATGGATGCCCCCGTAGCGGTTCCGAATGTTTGCTTATATATGGATCCATTATACGTGAAGTACGTATTGCTTATAAGCAGAAGGTTAAGAGGTTGCAGAGCTCAGTGACATCAAATGGTGTACGGTCTTGGAAATATGCGTCCTTTGACAGAAGGTCTCTACACGTGTCGATAGCAAGCCCGACAGGAATGCTTGTGAATAGGGAGCACACGTCAAATGATACCAGTACGTCGACGTTCTCCGAAACGGTGCCGGCAACCTTGTTTATGAAATCAGCAGTGTTGCGAATATATGTGTCGGTCTTTCCAACCAAAGTCGCAAGGATCTTGTGTAGGTACCCTAATAGTTTGTAAAGGGGCGATCTTGTATAGTCAACTATGGGTCGTAACGGAATTCCGGTCTTATGAATTTTTGGGAGGCCATATATTGCTGGCGCGGAGCCATTGGTGCAAAGAAGGTGATTGAACATTCTGGAGGATAATGTTTGCAGTCTTCCATGGTTCCGGTACCGTCGATGACACCAGGCACTGTGTATACAGGGTGGCCAGTTTTTCTAGCACGATATCCCCCCCCCCCCCCGTCCTTTAGCAAATCTGTAGTTATCTGATCCTCTCCAGCTGATTTCCCCCTTTTCATAGATTCTAATGCTTTCTTGACCTCGTCCTTCGTCACTGGTGGAACGTCTGACTGTTTTTCCCTGTGCCGCCAATCTCGTTACGGTCCTGACTACTTTGGCTGCTGTAGAGATCAGTATAGAACTCCTCGGCTACTTTGACTATCTTGTCCATATTGGTGATGACGTTCACCGCCTTGTCCCTTATAGCATACATCTGGTTTTTGCCTATGTCCAATTTCTTCTTTACCGCTTTAAGGCTTCCCCCGTTCTTTACAGCATGCTCGATTCTCTCCATTTTATACTTCCTTATATCAGCCACCGTGCGCTTATTGATTGGCTTTGATATCTCCGCCAATTCGATCCGGTCTGTTGGATTGGAAGCTTTCATATTCTGGCGTTTCTTAATCAAATCTTTCGTCTCCTTAAACAGCTTACTGGTATCCTCTCTAACTATCCTACCGCCTACTTCTACCTCACACCCAGTAATGATATCTCTGAAATTATTGTTCATTGCTTCCAGGGTAATGCCGCCATCCTCGGTTAGAGCCGGATATTTATTCTGTAGCGAGATTCTGAATTCTTCTGCCCTCCCCTTCACCGCTAATTCGTTGATGGGTTTCTTTCTTACTAATCTGTGGCATTCCTTCTTCAGATTAAGGCTAATTCGGGACCTCACCATCCTGTGGTCCCTGCATCGCACTTCCCGATTACTTCTACATCTTGCATAATGGCGGGGGTTGAGCACAGGATGAAGTCAATTTCATTTTTAGTCTCCCCGTTAAGACTTTTCCATGCCCTTTTCCGGTTCTTCCGTTTGCTGTAGAAGGTATTCATGATTCGTAAGTTATTGCGCTCTGCAAACTCAACTAGCAACTCCCCCCTGCTATTCTTAGAACCAATGCCATAGTCACCTGCTGCCGGATCTCCTGCCTGCTTTTTCCCTTGGCATTGAAGTCGCCCATTAGTACAGTATACTGCGTCTTTACTTTTCGCATTGCCGATTCTACATCTTCGTGAAAGCTTTCAACTGCCTGGTCATCATAACTACATGTAGGTGCATAGGCCTGTACAACTTTCAGTTTATACAGCTTATATTAAGCCTAATTACGATGCCTGCCACCCTTTCATTACTACTATAGAATTCATCTATATTACCCGCTATATACTTATTGACAAGGAAACCTACTCCAAGTTGTCGCCTTTCTGGTAAGCCTCGATAACACAGTACATGCCCATCCTTCAGTAGAGTATATGCCTCATTCGGCCTCCTAACCTCACTAAGCCCTATGACATCCCCTTTCATACGTTCTGGTTCCTCTAACTGTACTGCTAAGCTAGCTTCCCCAGCTAGGGCTCTAACGTTAACCGTTGCCAGGGTCAGATTCCAATGGCGGCCTGTCCAGCGGAGCCAGAAGTTCTTAGCACCTCCTGCTGCGTCACAGGTCTGACCGCCGCCGTAGTCAGTTGTTCCGCAGCCGCTGGTGACTGAGGGCCGGGGTTTTATGAAGCTTATCATGGGGTCATGGCCAATTACTGCACCAGGGTGGCCAACTCCTGTTCTGGTTAGGGAGTGCGTTGCTGGAGGTGTTCACCGGCATCAGGTCGCACCCCAAACCTGTTTATGCAATTCCATCGACACGCAGATTTTTTTTTCTTCCTATATCCGGTGGAGAATTGCGCGGCACCGGGATTTGAGCCTCGGTCCTCTTGCATGCGAGGCGGACGTTCTAAAGCTACGCCACCGCTGCCGCTGTAGGTAATGTAGGTAAATGTGTCTAGTAGACGAATCATACGTCCCGTTGGCAATTGCGAGGAGCATTTTCTTTTTGCAATGTTTGCAGTTTTAGGACATTAGATACCGTTGTATTGCCACAGACAAGGAGGCAATAGCTTAGGTGGGAATAAAAAAAAAACATAATATAAAGTAATTTTAGTTTTGATAGGTAGAATATGCCTGTTACGTGAAGTAATTCCGACAATTCTAGAAAGCGTTGACACAATATTATTAACATGGGAATCCCATGTAATCGTACTGCTAAACGTTACACCTAATGATTTGAATGTGTCCACGTACTCGATTTCACTGCCATTGAGGTATAACGAAGGGCGGTAAAGTACTTGTTTTGCTTTAGAGAGGAAGAGTACTGCTTTAGTTTTTCTTCGTTTATTTTTAATGAGTTGGCTGATGACCATGTGGCAAGCGATAAGAGCGTGCGGTTTGCGGTGTCTGCTAAGCTTTGTACGTCATTGGAAGAAAAGAACAGGCTGGTGTTGTCTGCATATATAATGTACTTTGCATGGCTACTGATATTAGGGATGTCATTTATATATATATTGAACAGGAGTGGCCCTAAAATGCTGCCCTGAGGGACGCCATTCGAAATTCTTAGAATCCATTAAGAGAATTATTAATCACCACATACTGAGACCGTAAATTTTGATAAGATTTGATTAGGCTGAGAGCATGGCCGCGTATGCCATATGCCTCAATCGGCCTCCTAACCTCCCTAAGCCCTATGACATAATGCCCTCTAGTTCCTCTAAGAGCACTGCTAAACTAGCTTCACTAGCTAGGGTTCTAGCGTTAAACGTTGTCAGGGTCAGTTTCCAATGGCGGCCTGTTCAGCGGAACCAGAAATTCTCAGCACCCCCCACTGCGTCACACGTCTGACCGCCGCCGTGGTCAGTTGCTCCGCAGCCGCTGGTGACTGAGGACCGCAGTTTATAGGAGTAATCATGGGAGGTTGTGGCCAGTTACTGCGCCAGGGTGTCCAAGACCTGTTTCGATGAGGGAGTGCTTTGTGGTCATCGGCATCAGGTCGCACCCTAAACTTGTCTATGCAATTCCGTCGACACGCGGAGATTATATATATATATATATATATATATATATATATATATATATATATATATATATATATATATATATATATATATATATATATATATATATATATATATATATATATATATTATGCAGATAATTGAAAGGGAAATGAGGGGTTAAAGAAGCTGACAGTCAACGAGTCTAAGGCAAACGTTGGGGATATTTTTTTTTATTTGATTGTTGTTATCTGACAAGAATTAGTCTTACGGTGATTATCGGGATAGAGAATAATAAACAAGAAGCGGAAGGAAAACCAACACGCCGATATATTTTGTATATATATATTGACAGACTACCTAACACGGTACGCAGAGACCGCGTCTCTTGTTAAAGGTACTGCAGCCGAATTTACGCAGTTTTTCGTTCATAACATCGTTTTACGTCACGGTGACCCTGCCGTGGTAATCACTGACCGTGGAACCGCTTTTACGGCTCGGCTAATCCGGTTGGTCATGACTCTGACTCACACTAGCCATCGACATGCGATGGCGTATCACCCTCAGAACAACGGGCTGGTGGAGCGCCTCAAGCGCACCCTCACCGACATGATTTCTATGTATGTGGATGCAGAACATCGCACCTGGGATGCGATTTTGCCCTATATATAACTTTCGCGTACAATACCGCCACTCAAGAGACGACGCGACTGACCCCGTTCCAGCTTGTCTTCGGCCGCCAAGTGAGCACGCCGTTGGTTGCCATGATGCCAGTTGGTCCTTCTTGCGGCTCTGACGCCGAACTTGACGCCGACATCTTTGTTCAGCGTGCTGAGGAAGCGCGGCAACTAGCACGCCTCAGAATCCACCGACAACAGGCGAATGACGCTGCTCGGTATAACCTCAGCCGGAGAATCGTCACTTACGAGCCGGGCGACTTCGATTGGGTGTGAACACCTACGTGTTCGTCATCGCGGCCTATCTGAAAAGTTACTACGCCGATACTTCGGCCCTTACGAGATTGTTCGCCTTATCAGTGACGTCACCTACGCCGTTGTTCCCGTAGCCCCAGCTCCATCCCGAAGGCCACAGCGTCCTGAAGTCGTGCACGTGGCTCGGCTGAAGCCCTATCATGATCGAGCATGACTGAACTTTTCGTCAACGCCGCTAGGTCCTTGTGACACTTCTTTGTACCCTTTCGCTAACTTCTTCCTAGTAGCACCGCGTTGCATCGAGTCGATGCTACAGAGGAAGGGGGCAGTGAAACGAACTATAGCGCTGAAAATTAGTGGCTAGCTGGCGTAGACGATGAAGTGGTTGCTGGTTGGCGTAGACGACGAAGTTGGTTGCCTTGAACCGCGCTCAGACCGCTCTCGGACTTTGGCAGTCGTCTAGGCTCAGGGCGTTGCCTTGTCGCAATACCCGTTACAATATATATATATATATATATATATATATATATATATATATATATATATATATATATATATATGAGACATATGTAGAATGCATATATTAATGACAATATATGTATTAATGACCGAATTAGAGAGCCTGCTACGGCAATATGGAGCATTCGGGCACCAACCTCGCAGTGCAATGCAAAAACAGTATGATTTGCAAATAACAAAAATACGCAGCTGACCTTCAAGCCTTCGGTGGTAGTGTTGAAAAAGGAAATAAATTTTTTACGCTTACCCGTAGGACGTAAGTTATGGAAGAAGTTAGCTGCAGAGGTAACGTGAAGGGAGACGAAGGTGCGAGGTTTCAGGTTAATATAGTTGTCAGTGCACAGTTCAGCAAAGTCTTTGTGTCTGTGTGCGCTCCTTCCACCCCTTTGTGGAAAATTGTGTGTGTGTGTGTGTGTGTGTGTGTGTGTGTGTGTGTGTGTGTGTGTGTGTGTGTGTGTGTGTGTGTGTGTGTGTGTGTGTGTGTGTGTGTGTGTGTGTGTGTGTGTGTGTGTGTGTGTGTGTGTGTGTGTGTGTGTGTGTGTGTGTGTGTGTGTGTGTGTGTGTGTGTGTGTGTGTGTGTGTGTGTGTGTGTGTGTGTGTGTGTGTGTGTGTGTGTGTGTGTGTGTGTGTGTGTGTGTGTGTGTGTGTGTGTGTGTGTGTGTGTGTGTGTGTGTGTGTGTGTGTGTGTGTGTGTGTGTGTGTGTGTGTGTGTGTGTGTGTGTGTGTGTGTGTGTGTGTGTGTGTGTGTGTGTGTGTGTGTGTGTGTGTGTGTGTGTGTGTGTGTGTGTGTGTGTGTGTGTGTGTGTGTGTGTGTGTGTGTGTGTGTGTGTGTGTGTGTGTGTGTGTGTGTGTGTGTGTGTGTGTGTGTGTGTGTGTGTGTGTGTGTGTGTGTGTGTGTGTGTGTGTGTGTGTGTGTGTGTGTGTGTGTGTGTGTGTGTGTGTGTGTGTGTGTGTGTGTGTGTGTGTGTGTGTGTGTGTGTGTGTGTGTGTGTGTGTGTGTGTGTGTGTGTGTGTGTGTGTGTGTGTGTGTGTGTGTGTGTGTGTGTGTGTGTGTGTGTTTTGTAGCCGCTCTTAGCCTTAAAGTCAGCTGGTGCTGAACGCTCCAGTCCGGGCTGGACAGTATTTCCTCACACCGCTCATTCATCGGGCCTTTTATCATTTCTACTGCGGTGTTGTACTGATAGGCACATAGCATTGTTACGACCGTGCATCCGCATTTGCGCGCTCTATTGTTCGCCTGTGGGCATGGATAAGTGCTGTGGATATGTGCTGTTGGTACAAAGGCTCTAAGTGAGCCTGTTTCCATAAATCCTTTGTGTAAGCCTGTTTTGCCTTGTGAAAACCCTGCAAATGGCAAATTGACCCTGTCAAGAGAACCTCTAGAAAAATACAAAGGAATGTCGTCCTGCGGGAAAAAGCCGGAAGTGCTTTCTTTCTTTTGTTCACCCTTCCCATCGAGAAGCCCTATCGTCCAGTGAGGAATGCCTACTGTCCAAAAGAAGACGACAGAGTGACATGTCCGCTGACTTGCAGGACAAGAAAGGAGCATGACGCATACGGCCATTAAGTGATTTCCCAGGAATGCAGGAAAGATTTGCAATTGTCGGAAAGGGACAATGCTGGGATCATTATGTGGCGCGCACGTGTACTTGGGTTTCTGAGAAGTAAATCCACTTGTCGGAACCAGCCTATCGATTCTTGGCTGAAGAATAGAAATGTACCTCCTCGCCGTTCCCAAGCTTTTCCCGCCAACAAGTGACCAGGCCCAACGAAACAATGCCGGGCCAGTCAGTGCTTCAGATCATCAGTGCAGTGATGTGTTCGATTGGATGCCGATATCTGAGGGGCGTGCCCTGGATTTGGTTGGTCAGCATCTTCAGAGGGGGGCTGGACATAGGGGGTTTTAAGGACAGTGCAGAGCCGAAAAAAGAGCTCTGAGCCCTGGGTAAACGGCTCATCCAGTCGCTTCTCGCTATGAACTCTTAACGCTTGTCATTTTGCTGATGTACGCTTCTTTTTCTTGTAAATAATCTTGTAAATAAGTTTTCTCAAAGTGCCATTAAACCTGCTTGTGCATATTTCACCAACTTCGAAGATTCAGTCCTTCTTCAACCCCGAGTCTCTGCACGCTACCAAGTGAAGGCCGGGACGACATAGCCCCAGCGTCACGACAACTGGTGACCAGCGGTGGGATCTGAATCTACAAGCCACAACATCTGGTGATTGGAGGTGGATCTGAAGCTACAAGCCACAACATCTTGTGATCGGAGGTGGCACCTCAAGCAACAAGCAGGAGCAACAATCGGCCAACAAGAGGGCAGCTCGGAACATCGATCGCATGTGTGGGTGAGTGCTTGGCTTTTCTTCTGATGTGGACCAGGTTCTAGAACAGGGTTAGATTTTAGAACTGGTAGAGTGTGGAAACGCCTTTAGGTTTGGTAGTTTGCACTGTTGTTTTGGAAGTAGACGACACTCGGAGCGATCATGGACCTACAAAAGCTGCAGAAACCGGAACTGTTGCAATTGTGTGAGGAATTGGGAATTGATACAAGTGGTTTGGCACGAAAACCTTTGATTATAAAGGCAATCACAGATTTGGGAGCCGATGATGAGGAGCTCAGTGAAGCATGGAACCTCATCGCCCAAAAAAAGGAGGAGCAGCTCAGACAGCAGAAAGAGCGGGAAAAAGAGGAAAAGAGGCGTGAGCGTGAACTTGAGAGGGAAAAAGAGGAAAGGGAGCACGAACGTGAGAAGCGTGAAAGAGAAGCAAAAAAGCTGGACCAAGAAATTGAGCTCCGGAAATTAGAACTAGAGTTGAGCAAGAGGTCGGGCAATTGTCCCCAGCTAGCGGTACCTCTTCTCAACAAGGAGGCAGATTTCAAGATGTCAAAGTACATGCAGCCATATGTGATATCAGGGGATATCGGTCTGTATCTGGCTAACTTTGAGCGAACCTGCGAAAAACTGTCCTTCCAGCGAGACACTTGGTCTCAGAGATTATTGACGGTTCTGCCCTGCGAGGCAGCGGAGGTTGTCGCGCGGCTAAGCAAGGAGGACGCGGACAACTACGAGAAGGTCAAAGCTTGCCTTCTGAGAAAGTATAGGCTTAGCGCCGAGGCGTTCAGACAACGTTTTCGGAACGCTACTAAGTCCAGGGACGAGAGTTACCCTGAATTCCTGTATAATTTAAGAGTCAATTTGGGCGAGTGGCTAAAGAGCACTGATTCCTACAGTGATAGGGACGCTGTAGTCGAGCGAATTCTTTTGGAGCAGTTTTATACCTGCCTCCCAGAAAAAGAAAGAAATTGGTTACAGGACCGAGGCGACATTAAGTCGGCAACTGAAGCTGCCGAACTTATTGAGGAGTACGCTTCGCGCCGACAATTCAGCAACCCAGCAGTGGATAGGCCCCGCAATCCCAAGTTGAGTGTGAATAATCGTCAGAAAAGGCACTTTGCTAGATTTGCAAACGAAGAAAGGAAGGCTTCTTCAGGCAAACGCCCTAGAAAGGACGGCAGTGAGAAAAGTGGGGAAGTGACTAACGCGCAGAACACAAAGAACAAGTTTGGGGCTAGGAAGCCGCTCACATGGTTTAGGTGTAATGAGCAGGGTCACATTGCTGTCAACTGCCGGAAAGAAAAGATTGCTTTCTCGTCTGTCAGTGACTGCGATGAAAATATGCAGCTTTTAGAACCCTACCTAGTAGTCAACGGGAAGCCTTGCAAGGTACTGCGCGATTCGGCCGCAACGATGGATGTTGTCCATCCGGCGTATGTGTCGCCTTCCGACTATACCGGGCAGTGTGCATGGATTCGCCAGGTAGTGGAGGAACAGAGTGTGTGCTTGCCAATCGCGAACGTGGTCGTCGAGGGCCCTTTCGGCGAATTAACAACCGAGGCTGCCGTTTCAGGAAAGCTTCCTAAGTGCTATCCGTATTTGTTCTCCAACAAATCGGACATGCTACTGCGAAAGAGGGGCATCCTTTTCGGAGACAGAGTTGTGCAAGCCTTAACACGTTCAAAGGCGCGAGAACTAACTACACTGCTCATTCCAGAAAAAGCCACAGCGGAGGAAACGGCAGTTAAAACAGTGGTCGATGCGGAAGATAGCAGGTCAGAAAACTTTGAGAGCGAGGCATCTCAAATAAGTCAACTTGAAAGTGCGCTTGATGAGACGCGGAATGAGGACGTTCTTGAGAATAACCTCTTGTCGCCAGTGTCTAGTAATCTCACGAGACTTTTAAGTGGAACCCGAGAGGACTTAGCTATGGAGCAAGCCGTGGTAAATCTAACGTTAAACCTTCCCGAGGAGATGGGGGACAACTTGATTTGCCTCAGCGGAAAAGGAAGCAACGCTCAGGAGCTTCTCAGAAAGACGGAGCAGAGAGGAGAACTAAAGAAATCCCAGCTGTCCGATCTGGGCGAGATCATAACAGAGTTTGAGGCCTGCTTCGTGGACAGGCCAGGCAGGACTGATTTGACTGAGCACGATATTGAGCTGACTTCAGACGTGCCAGTGCGATCAAGGTGCTACCGATTCTCTCCAAGGCAAAGAGAAATTCTGGATAGGGAAGTAACTCGCATGCTGGAATTGGGAGTAATAAAACCCTCGGAAAGCGATTATGCTTCGCCTATGATCTTAGTAGAAGCTCCAGGTAAAGACCCTAGGCCTGTGGTAGACTACCGAAAGCTAAATTCTCTCACCAGGGATCAAGTGTATCCTATTCCGAATATTGAGGAGAGAGTAGAACAGGTCAGTAGAGCGGCATATGTGACTACGCTGGACCTTACTCGAGGATACTGGCAAGTACCGCTCACTGAACGCGCCAGCAGATACGCGGCTTTCGTCACTCCGACGGGCAGCTACCAGCCAACAATGATGAGTTTCGGGCTCAAAAATGCTCCATTTTGTTTTTCCCGACTCATGGATAGGGTTTTAAAGGGGTGTGAAACATTCGCGGTGCCTTATTTAGACGACATTGCGGTTTTTTCCGACTCATGGGCGGACCATATGGTACATCTAAGAGCTGTACTGAGCCTTTTGCGTCAAGCTGGACTAACCGTAAAGGCCGAGAAATGTTGCCTGGCAAGGGCGACCGTGGACTACTTGGGTCACAATGTAGGTCAAGGTTTCAGGAAACCCAGCGAGATTAAGATTTCTGCGGTGGCAGACTACCCGCGGCCGAGCACGAAGACGGAAATTCGAGCATTCCTGGGTCTGACTGGGTACTACAATCACTACATCCCTAACTATTCAGCTTTGGCCAGCCCTCTGACCGACGCTCTCCGCAAGACAGAACCGACAAATGTAGTCTGGGACGAACAAAAGGAAGCCTCCTTCGTAAACCTGAAGGCTGTGCTGATTAGCCGTCCGGTATTGCGAGCTCCAGACTATGACCGAGAATTCACGGTCCAGTGTGATGCAAGTGATCGAGGGCTAGGTGCTGTTCTCTGCCAGAGAGATGACGACGGTAATGAGCACCCCGTGCTCTACCTGAGCAGAAAACTGAGTTCTAGAGAGAGGGCTTATTGCGCGTCAGAGAAAGAGTGCGCTTGCATTGTATGGGCCATTCAAAAATTGCAGTGCTATCCTGGAGGGGCCAAATTCACCGTAGAGACGGACCATTGTCCCCTGGCTTGGCTGCAAACTGCGACATCGAAGAACAGTCGCCTTCTTAGGTGGAGCCTGATTTTACAGCAGTACAATTTTGAAATAAGATACAAAAAGGGGAAATTAAATGGGAATGCGGACGCGCTTAGCCGCTGTTTCTAAGCGGTCCGAGGTGTTCCTCGCCATGTATCCAAATTGATACTCAGGTTCTTTTTTTTTCTTTTTTTTTTTTCGTGCGCTTGAATATATGTGACTATGTAAAGCAGCACGTTTGGTTTTCGAGGCATACGTGGGTCCTGAACGTCTTGAGAGTGGGCTTTTCTCGGACAACAATGGCAGTTTTCTTTTAACCTGGTCTCTTCAGACGGGAGCCGAGTGCTTGTTTAGACATGTGGTTGAGTTTCAGACAGCTCGAGCAATTTGGCCTACAACAATCAAGACAACGCGACAAGCAACAGCGAGCTTCAAGCGTTCACGTGCTGGCCATTAAGTCGTCTCTTCATGCAGCAGCTGCGACTGCTGCCCTCCGAGACTCTTCTGGCGGGGGAGGAGGCTGTTACGACCGTGCATCCGCATTTGCGCGCTCTATTGTTCGCCTGTGGGCATGGATAAGTGCTGTGGATATGTGCTGTTGGTACAAAGGCTCTAAGTGAGCCTGTTTCCATAAATCCTTTGTGTAAGCCTGTTTTGCCTTGTGAAAACCATGCAAATGCCAAATTGACCCTGTCAAGAGAATGTCTAAAAAAATACAAAGGAATGTCGTCCTGCGGGAAAAAGCCGGAAGTGCTTTCTTTCTTTTGTTCACCCTTCCCATCGAGAAGCCCTATCGTCCAGTGAGGAATGCCTACTGTCCAAAAGAAGACGACAGAGTGACATGTCCGCTGACTTGCAGGACAAGAAAGGAGCATGACGCATACGGCCATTAAGTGATTTCCCAGGAATGCAGGAAAGATTTGCAATTGTCGGAAAGGGACAATGCTGGGATCATTATGTGGCGCGCACGTGTACTTGGGTTTCTGAGAAGTAAATCCACTTGTCGGAACCAGCCTATCGATTCTTGGCTGAAGAATAGAAATGTACCTCCTCGCCGTTCCCAAGCTTTTCCCGCCAACAAGTGACCAGGCCCAACGAAACAATGCCGGGCCAGTCAGTGCTTCAGATCATCAGTGCAGTGATGTGTTCGATTGGATGCCGATATCTGAGGGGCGTGCCCTGGATTTGGTTGGTCAGCATCTTCAGAGGGGGGCTGGACATAGGGGGTTTTAAGGACAGTGCAGAGCCGAAAAAAGAGCTCTGAGCCCTGGGTAAACGGCTCATCCAGTCGCTTCTCGCTATGAACTCTTAACGCTTGTCATTTTGCTGATGTACCCTTCTTTTTCTTGTAAATAATCTTGTAAATAAGTTTTCTCAAAGTGCCATTAAACCTGCTTGTACATATTTCACCAACTTCGAAGATTCAGTCCTTCTTCAACCCCGAGTCTCTGCACGCTACTAAGTGAAGGCCGGGACGACTTAGCCCCAGCGTCACGACAGCATGTAGTATTCTCACCGCCTCAGACCAGTGAAAAAAATGCTTGAATTAGATTGGATTTATTGGCTGCCCCCTTTGTAACGGGGGCCAACTCAGCCCTATAGCCTTGAACGTAGCCCATATATTGAAATTGAATGCACGCAAAAGCTCACACACTCTCGCATACTCAGTATACACGCACACAGTTTGGATGGATGGAATATAGGAGCGTCCCCTTTGAAACGGGGTGGTAGCAGTAGCTATCATGCTCATTTTTCTCCCTATATCTTAATTATTGTTTTAGATTGGTTAACTATACCATCATTCTATTTATTAAATTTAGTTTCTACATTACTAACATTATGTCACTTCTCTGCTTTTAAGCCGCCAATCTTCAAGTCGTGTTTTGCTAGCTTCCATCGCCGGTTTATTCACCCGACCACCCGCATCTCTGAACCCTAGAACCAGAATCAGAATTTATTCAATGCAATGACGAATACAAAGATTTGGTAAATACAGGAGGAGGTCCCAAAGCCAATGGCTGCACATGGGACCTCCTTTTACAAGTATGCAAAACAAAAATGATTCAGTACAAACAACAGCTGGTGAAAAACTGCAACTGTTATGTAATATAAAAGTAGAACACAAAGAAATACAAGATGTGGTAAATATAAATAGAAAATAAATTGGGAACATGTTATATAAATGTAAAACAGAGGAAACAATTGAATGTGGGATAAGCATTTCTTATCAATGAGAAAAAATATATATATTTAGTGCGATAGCAAAAAAGTACAAAAACTACGCTTAAAAGCATGAATGTTGGATGATTGCTTTATTGTGAATGGTAATGAATTCCACAAAAATGAGGTAGAGAAATGAACTGTGGATATACCGTAATTGCTTCTGGGTTTTGGGAGTAAAAATTGTTTTGGCATGAAAACCGAGTGAACCTACGTCGCGGGAACTGGGTACTGTTAATTATTGAATTGGGAAGTGATCCATTTATGAATTTAAATATCAGGATGCCAATAGAATAATGAAACATGGATGACACTCCAAGGACGTTATGAGCTTGTAGTAAGGGCGCAGCACTGCACAAATGGCTATTAGAAGTAATGATGCGATTTGCTTGATTTTGTTTGTTTTGTAGCGGTGCCATGTGTGTTCTGTATGTATTACCCCAAGAAGAAATACAATAGTTAATATGGCTATGGATGAAAGCATAGTAGAGTGAAATGCGCGTGTGTAAATTGAAGTAATTCCACACTTTGATGAGCACCCTTATGCCGTATGCCGTTTCTTTTAAAGGGAGGATATATGTCTGTTAAATTTTAAGTGACAATCAAGATCTATGCAAAGAAACATCGCATAATTAGTGGCAAAAAGTATGTGAGAGTTAAGAACAGTGACTGCGCCTGCTTCAACTTCCGGATGGATACCATTACATTCGAGTATGATATGGTCATTTGTTTCACTGGAGTTACCACATACAGCACATGTGTCATCTTCATTGTTAAATTTCTTTTTGTAGCTGCGTGTTCTAAGGCACCCTGACCTAGCTTCAAAAAGCAGGGCACTGCCTCTTGAGTTAACAAACAAAGCTTCCTTCCTGATCAGCATTTTCCACTTTCGGTATAATTCCACACTGTTTATTTTCCATCTAATTTATCGAATTTTTACCTTCTGTGTTTTTCACCTATTGCTTAACGCACTTTGTTTCTCCGTCCTTGTGACTAGCATACTTACTAGTTAGTTTCCTAGTTCGTTTCCTCCATTGTGAGTCAACGCTTTTTAAGTATAGGTATTTAAATACTTTAACTGCCCATCTGTTACTGTTCAATTTCCTCAGGCGTTCCTCATATAATATTTTACTCTGAGCTTCCCGTACTTCGAAAGGTGCCCAGCCCATATCTCCCAGTACCGCCTCATTTGTGGTTTTACCGTTGGCACCTAGTGCTAATCGTCCAACGGCTCTCTGATTTATTTCTAATGTCGACTGACCTCTGATTTTAGGCACAAAACCGCATTTCCGAAAGTCCGGGCACCATAATTCCTTTCCAAATACCCCTCAAAACCTCATACCTGTTGTATCCCCACAATGCTCTATGCTTCATTATCCCGGCATTTCTTCGCCCTTTGGCCTTAAGGAATTGATCATGCTTTACAATGCATGCCAATCCTTCGTTTAACCATACCCCCAGATATTTATATTCAGCCACTATGGGTATTTCATGGCCTTGTATTTTAAGACCCTGATCAGTTGAGCCATTGAATAACATCAGTCCCGACTTAACTGCGCTAAAACTAAAGCCTAGAGCATCCCCTTCGTCTCCGCAATACTTAACTAGAGTTTGCAATTCTTCCAGACTCTCAGCTAGCAGCACAATATCGTCTGCATACATCAAACCGGGGAGGCGCTGCTCTAGCTCCTTTCCACCTAATCTATATTACATGTTAAAACCTAGGTTACTTTCTTGTATCCTCCGTTCCAGGTTTATCATATAAAGCATGAACAGCAGTGGTGATAGAGGACAGCCTTGTCTTAATCCTTTGCATACTTTGACATGTGCCGTACTTCTTATCCCTTCCCATGTAATTTCTACTTTGTTATCCCGGTATATTTCCTGTAGGAACTCTATTATCTCATAACCGATACCTTCTTTTAAAATGTTCCACAGGAGTTTCCTGTTTACGTTGTCGTTTATGTCCAGGAAGGCCAAATACAAAGATCTATTTTCCACTCTAGATATTTCGATGCATTTGGTAAGCACGAACAGGCTGTCATCTAAGCGCCTGCCATTTCTAAAGCCGTTCTAAGTTCTCCGAGTATCTTGTTACTTTCTACCCATGCTTGTAACTTTATTTCACCGCCTGCATGTCCAACCTGTACATAACAGATGTTATGGTAATCGGCCTGTAGGATTTTATGCGCATCCTTTCTCCTTTACCTCTATAAATCAAATTCATTTTACTCTGCCGCCAGCTGTCCGGAATTTGCTTATTCGTTATGACTGTTTCCAAAGCTTTTAACAACGTTTCCTTACTTTTTGGTCCGAGTTCATTAATCAGCTTGATCGGAATTCGATCTATTCCTGTAGATGTGTTTTTAGGAATATTTTTTTCTGCCTTTTTCCAGTTTAGATGGGTCAGTTCTAAGCTGCTTTGTATTCTGCTACCTTGTGTTGCTTCCTTATTTGCGGAGATAACCCTATCGTCGATCTTAATTGACTCGGCTATAACTGATTTAATATAGTTCACTGCATTGTCTCCCATTAAACAATTTCCCTCGTTATCTTGAATCCAATCCTGCTTTCTTTGATTCTTTTTCCCTAGCCAGCTTATATGGTTCCAGAATTTTCTTGCTCCGCCTCTAGAGGAATCGTGTATGTCAGCCATCCAGCGATCGGTGGACTGCTGTATTTTACTTTGAACCAGGGCCTGTTCCTCAAGTTTCTTTGGTCGATATGATTCCCATTTTTGGTCGATTTCCTCCTGAGATACCTGTTCTTTCTTTGCCACTAGGTGTTCCCTTGAAGCAGCCCGTCGTTGTTCAATAGCTTCCCTGATTTCCTTATTCCACCAGCTCCGTGGCTTCTTCTTTCGATTCCAGCAGTTTGCTACTTTAACCTCCTTAATTTTCCTCCTTATGAGTAGTTCTACCTGTTCATAATCCCAGTCTTCCATGGGGCTTTTCTCTATTGCTTCCTCTATGTCTGCTGCTATCTGCGCTATTTGATCGTCGTTTAATTTTGCGTTTACTTTTTGACTAAGTTCCATTTCTCTTTTCATCAAGGGCCTCGTCTGCAGACTAATACGTTTATGATCACTTCCCAGACTGCACTCCCCTTCTTCGTCTATTTCCATTTTTGTGACCTTGCTATAAATTTCCTGCGACACTAGACAGTAGTCAATGGTCGTCTGCCTGTTGCGGAATTCCCACGGGATTAGGCCTTCGGATTTTGTTTCTCTATTTACTATAACTAGATCGTGTCGCTCACAGAAATCTAGCATTAGCTTCCCGTTACAATCCGTGTATCCATCCAGATCGCCGATGTGGCCGTTCATGTCCCCCAGCAGAATAATATCGGCTCCGTCTCCAAACTGGCTTAAATCGTCACTCAGACATTCAACAAGATCCTTGTTTTCTTGTCTGCATTGGTGTCCTGTTCATAAATAAACTACCCCTAGCCATGTCCTTATGCCGGCAATTGTTCCTGATACCCAGATATGTTCTTTACAAGATGATTTTATTATTTGCCAATTTGTTCCCTGGTGTATCAACATACCTACCCCTCCACCCTTTTTTTCCGTTCTCGTTCTGTCGCACCCTTCCCAGACGTAGCCTTCTATAAACGGCTGATCTAGATCCCTGAGATGAGTCTAGCATAGAGCGTACACACCTATTTTGTCATCCTTCAACTGCTGTTCTATCTCTAGCCATTTCGCTCTTTTACTACCTCCTTGCATGCTTTATAGCTGATCTTAGTGTTAAATTTCTTTTCTGTACTTTTCTTTCTCGACCTCCTCCTTGTCATTTTTTGGGGCACAGCCTCCGTTATTACACTTTCTTCTGCTTCACTTCTAACTGCCTCTGTGCACGGAGTCCTCGCGGACCCCCTAAAAAAGCTACAGCCCTGCCTGCCAGGCGCCAGCCGATCTCTGCTCCCACCCTTGTTAACTCGCTGAAAAGCCCTACCAAAACCTGCTGCGTGCACCTCCCTGTTTACCTCAACCACTTCGAAACAAGTTTGACAACGGGTTTCTAACGCCATCTGTCGGCTGTCGCGAAAGAGCGAGTCGAGGAGTAGGCTGGCGCCGCCGCGCCGCCGTTTTCACCGTCTATTTCACGAAATTGGGCGCCGCCCTCTCCCTGCAGAAGGCGAAAACCTGCCTTCTCGCACCTCCTAGATAAGCTCGATCGCGGTGCCCGCCGAACAAATAACAACGTGCAAAAACCTACAGTGTCACGAGCGAGAAAGAAGAAAAAGATGTGGGCGCGGGAGATGCTCTCTCGTATTGAGCGACTGTTAGGAACCCCAGGCACGTCCTTCTTGGTACAGACGGGACAGGAGGCGACAGGAAACGCTGCCCTTCAACATTAAACGCGCGTCCAGTAAAAGAGGGAAAGGAGGAAACATATCGAGCGATTCCAAACATCTACTCCGACCACAAAGCGATACGCAGACCCTTATCCTCTTTTCTCCCCCTTTCTCGGTACTCTGTGGAAGGCTCCTTTCATAGATGCCGCGCATTTCCTTTCTCTTTGGTTTTCCGCCACCCAATCCTGAGATCCTAGCTGTTACTTTCATTTTTCGATGTTTGCCTTTTATTTTCCATGTGTACCTGGCTTGACGGAGAAGCTTACGAGAGGTGCTCTGCTCTGTCGCCGTGGTTTCTACGATAACATTAGGCGCCAGCATGCCCATCTCCGGCGAGGACGACACAACAGCTTTCCAGAAGCGTTTAAAAATGCGCGCGGCCTAAGAACGATAACCGTATTCGAGTCGGCATACGATGCACCAGACGTGATTACGTCCTTAGTCGGCTGTTTCGCTCAGTGAAATGCTCGATGAGAGCCTACAGCTTGTCATTTTGCACCGAAAGTGCGTTGAACGCGGCGAGAAAAAAATGTAGACCATCCTTTCAGCGGTAGCAGTGGCAGAAGTAGAAGTATAGTAGTGTATTTTATTTTCATTTTTATTGCACTATGTCCTCAAGAAAAGGCAACGACAGGCAGAAAAAGCATGGCCGCCTGGTGAGGACTGCGCCCCGAAAAAAAAAAAAAAAACCAAACGAGAGAACATCTTTGATTGCTGTACAATTCACCTAATAACGAAATGAAATGAAACAATAGCTGAAAAGGGAATTAAATAAACAACTAAAATAAAAACATAAGCTACAACTACTTGAAGTTTTGATCACCCTGTAATATACAACGGTCTTCAATGGATGGCTTCAAGATAGCGCCGCCTGTTACATACATATTGTGTTGATTCGTCACAGTCAGATTTATGCATAACGAAATACGGGCCTCTTTATTAAAAAAGACTGTTTTTAAGTAACAGTTCAATCGCGATGACACATGTGAATGCTGGATAAGCAATTCATCTCTTGGGTGCTGAAAAAACGATGAATTTTCTCAAAAACGTTCGAAGTGCTTAATGCTTTTTCTGAAAGAAAGGTGAAAAAGGGAACAAGGTTATCTATGTGTGCATGAGTACGTTATTATTAACCGTAGATTTTGATCTCCTTCTGTACCAGAAGCACACACAAATGTACATTATAAACAGAAGAGCGCAAATGAGCCTCAATAGAGACGAAACAAAAGGCCACCAATATGAGGTTTCCTCGGCGCTTTTTTTGCGCACGCATCTACAGATTTAATGTTGACGACCGTAGTTCTTGTCAACGATCTGGATGCATCTCGCGAAGCTGTGAGTGTGCCCCAGGCTTTCAACCATAGGAAATCGGAAATAAAGTTTCCTTTGGTATTTATGGACACCGGTTCTCTACAGTGCTTGGATGTTAATCTTTTCGATCAGGATGGTTACGTCTGTTGGCCGTAGCCTTAGATCGATGAAGCCTACACTAAGTTTTGAATCCGGCCGCTATGAAAAAGTCGAGGGGGCAATAGCAATGACTTTCCTGGGTGTTTGTCCATCGAGGTCGTGTGCACATAAAATGAAAGATAGCTTTGTAATGCTAACATCGCCCCTCCGTAGTTATTGGTATACCGGACTCTGTACCGACCCTTGTGAAGCAGTATATGGGTTGCTGAGTGTGAGAACATGTTGGCGCATAAGTTGTGGGGTGATAATAGGGGGATAAATGCGTTTTTTCTCCTTACTCGCGGCTGACAGTTCAATACCGTTGATCTCACCCCGTGGCCGCGCGTTCTGGCGAGTGCACGCCGACCACGGTGGGCCGTGCTCTTGGGAACAAAGAAAAAACACGTGCTGACGACAAACAGGCCTTTATTGCTGCGACAACTACAACACTAGCTAGCAAAAACGTTTCGGATCACTGCGGCAGCCGCATTGAGGGAATGCGTAAGCATTATTTGGGGAAGAAATAAAAGGCTTCCGGTTTGTGACGTCACACTACGACATAACACCACATGGAAGTTGGATACTACATGACTCCACATGAAAGTCACATTACCCCCTTGGCTATTTCGACGTTTGATTGACTTCATTGACTTTTGTCAACTTTTGCAGTGACGTCACACCGACGTCGACATAGCACTTTTACTCAATCAAGTCCACCAAGACACGTGACCGGAAGTTGAGAACTGAAACCGGAAATTGGCTGGCGGCCATCTTATATCCTTTTACACACTTAATTAGCTATAAATAATTAACTAATTAACCTACATCGGCCTTTATTAATTCCAGTACACCTTTTTTTGATGCTCTGTCCGATGAATCCATTTGTTTTCCGATATACCAACTAGTTCTCTTTCTAGAATGCAGGTCAGTACTGGATCCCCCAAAACAGCCGACACACCTCCTTAATGCTTACACATTAATAAAATGCTCTAATACGAGTAAAGGTCGTCCGACTCACCAGCAAGGTTACGGGTGAATACTCTCCCACTCTTGGGCAGGAGTTATCTCGGAGTCCGCGAGGAAGCGCCCGCGTGTTCCAAGTACCCGATGCCTAAGTTGCCGTTAACTCTCGCGTGCGTCATAACAAACCTGTAGGTGGCGCTCGTGCTGCCGTGACAGTTAAGTCGGGTCTGATGATTTTCAACGGCTCAACTGATCAGGGTCTTAAAATTCAAGGCCTTGAAATACCTAGAGTAGCAGAATATAAATATTTGGGGGTATGGGTAAACGAAGGATTGGCATACATTGGAAAGCATGAGCAATCACTTAAGGCCAAAGGGCGAAGGAATGCCGGGATAATGAAGCATAAGGCATTGTGGGGATACAATAGATATGAGGTATTGAGGGGTATTTGGAAAGGAATTATGGTGCCCGGACTTACTTTCGGAAATGCGGTTTTGTGCCTAAAATCAGAGGTACAGTCGACATTAGAAACAAATCAAAGATCCGTTGGACGATTAGCACTAGGTGCCCACGGCAAAGCTACAAACGAGGCGGTACAGGGAGATATGGGCTGGGCATCTTTCGAAGTACGGGAAGCTCAGAGTAAAATATTATATGAGGAACGCCTGAGGAAATTGGACAGTAACAGATGGGCAGCTAAGGTATTTAAATACCTGTACCTAAAAAGCGTTGACTCACAATGGAGGAAAAGAACTAGGAAACTAACTAGTAAGTATGCTAGTAACAAGGACGGAGAAATAAAGAGCATTAAGCAACAGGTGAAAAACACAGAAGGTAAAAATTGGATAAATTCGATGGAAAAAAAAACAGAGTGTGGAACTATACCGAAAGTGGAAAATGCAGATTAGGAAGGAAGATTTCTTTGATAACTCAAGAGGCAGTGCCCTACTTTTTGAAGCTAGATCAGGGTGCCTTAGAACACGCAGCTACAAAAAGAAGTTTAACAATGGAGATGACGCATGTGCTGTATGTGGAAACTCCAGTGAAACAGTTGACCATATTATACTCGAATGCAATGGTATCCATCCGGAAGTTGATGCAGGCGCAATCACTGTTCCTGAAGCTCTGGGGTTTAGAGATAACAGTGGCCGGGTGAATAAACCGGCGGTGGAAACTAGCAAAAAACGCCTGGAAGATTGGTGGCTTAAAAGCAGAGAAGTGACATAATGTTAGTAATGTAGGAGCAAAATTTAATAAATAGAATGATGGTTTAGTTAACCATTCTAAATCAATAATTAAGATATATGGAGAAAAATGAGCATGATAGCTACTGCTACCACTCCGTTTCAAAGGGGACGCTCCTATATTCCATCCATCCATCCGCTCACGCCATCTCCCGATATTTAATGTTACCTACCGACGCTGGTGCCATCTCGGGATAGCTAGAGTAACTATACCGCGGGGAAAAGTCGGCTCCGAAGGGGACGGTGGGAGATCATTCTCCACAAGGCTCAATAAGGGTAGCTCTCAGTTTTCACATTAGTTTTTCCAGTGCTCGAAATAAAATTGAACGTGGCTGTTCAATCTCGCTAAACAAGGGCATATAAGTGCGCCAGAAAATGTGGATGCGCTGCTCAGCACACGTGCGAGTTGGGTCGTTCCGATCGAGGTTTGGATCTTGTATGTTATTCTGGTGCAACAGGGTATATGTACATCTACCGAGGCGGCAGATATTTGAATGTGGACATTGAGGAGCATTCAGAAATGATAATGGGTAAACATTAAACGTAACCAGCTACCTCGCGAAGCGGCAGCTTTCCCTATCATATAATTAGGAGACAAAGGATTTAGTGAGTTCTCTATTTTCCGCGTGAAAAAGATAGCATATTGTCAGGACTAATTCACAGGGAGCCGTGAAGGTACACATAGCCGAGGACCCGAGAATAAGGTCGGCTTGTAGTTCCGATCACAGAGTCCAGCACCAGCTCGCCGCTCGTGCCAACAACCGCTTCGTCGTCGTCGGCACCAAGCACGGCTGTCGCGCGGCACTAGGCACGTGGCATTATCCCCCCCCCCCCCCCCCCCCCCCGTGAAAGAAAACATCGTCCCGATGACAAGGTGAGAGGAGAAAAAAAAATTAGGTGTGAGGTGAACTGTAAAATAACGCAAGGTTTCACTTGCAGGAAGCGCTCAGTCACGCGAAAAGTACGGCTTCAAGCGCACCACATGCACAATTTCAGGCTGCTCGCGCCGAACACTGACGGTCAAAGTTCCATCTGGTATGACTTCGTATTTAACGCTGCTTAAGCGGCACAGGACTTTATAGGGTCCGAAATAGCGGTGGAGCAGTTTCTCGCTCAAGCCTTTGTGGCGCATGGGGGTCCACACCCACACTTGGTCCACTGGTTCGTAGCGGACTTCCCTGTGCCGAAGGTTATAGTGTCGAGCGTCGGTGGCATGCTGCTCCTTGATGTGCAAGCGGGCCAGCTGACGGGCTTGCTCGGCCTGTTCTGCGAAATGGGCGGCATCGGGTTCGACCGCTTCATCCCCGCACGGGAGCATCGCGTCCAACATCGTACGGGCCTTCCTGCCATATACAAAACGGAACGGCGTAAACTTCGTGGTTTCGTACGGCGCTGTATTGTAGGCGAAGGTGACATACGGCAGGATCTCGTCCCACATTTTATGTTCAACGTCGATGTACATTGAGATCATGTCCGCCAAAGTTTTGTTTAGTCGTTCCGTTAATCCATTTGTCTGAGGGTGATACGCTGTTGTTGTGCGATGCTCGGTATGGCTGATAGTTAAGGTGTCCCGCAGTAGCCGAGCTGTAAACGCCTTTCCTCGGTCAGTAGTGAAGGCCGACGGTGCACCGTGTCGGAGCACAATGTCGTTCATAAAGAATCGAGCAACTTTGCCGGCAGTACCTCGGGCAAGAGCCTTCGTTTCAGCGTAGCGTGTCAGGTAGTCTGTGGCGACTACGATCCACATGTGTCCGTTTGAGGATAAATGAAATGGGCCTAAAAGGTCCATGCCCACTTTCTCGAAGGGTGTGAGGGGTGGTTTAATAGATTGTACCATACCGGATGGCTTGAGCGTGGGTTTTTTTCGCCACTGGCATTGCCGACAAGTCTGTACGTAACGTATAACGCTCGGAGAAAGATGTGGCCAGTAATAGTTCTGCCGGACTCGGTTTAAGGGGCGTGTAAAGCCAAGATGCCCCGAAGTCGGTTCGTCGAGGCAGGCCAGGAGGATTTCGTGCTTTAGATCAGCCAGTATGACTAGCAAGTATGTTTTCGCACTCGACGTAGAATTCTTTTTATAAAGCACCCCATTGCGGAGGCAATAAGATGACAGCCCCCGAGCAAGATACCGAGGTATTGTAGGATGCCCACCTTCAAGATGGTCAAGAATCAGTCGCAGCTCGTCGTCGGCACGCTGTTTGGAAACGAGATCGGACATAGTGACTGCTCCGAGGAAGCTATCGTCGTCGGTGGCATCTGACGAAGGAGGGCCGACGGGCGCGCGGGACAGGCTATCAGCATCGGTGTGCTTCCGGCCAGACTTATAAATAACATCGAAATCGAACTCCTGCAGGCGCAATGCCCAACATGCTAAGCGGCCACAAGGATCCTTTAAGTTTTTCAGCCAACACAACGAGTGATGGTCAGTGATGACACGAAACGGTCGGCCATAAAGGTACGGGCGGAACTTGGCAGCGGCCCATACTACCGCCAAACATTCTTTTTCAGTGGTGGAATATTTGCACTCAGCACGGGAAAGTGCACGGCTGGCGTAGGCAATTACTCTCCCGACCCCGTCTTGGTGCTGAACTAGAGCGGCACCAAGGCCGACGTTGCTCGCATCCGTGTGTAACTCTGTGTCGGCATCATCGTCGAAATGTGCCAGGATCGGGCGTGACTGGAGCCGGCGTCGTAACTCGTCGAAAGCCATCTGCTGCTCGGCGCCCCAGGAAAATGATGCGTCATTAAGAGTCAGGAGAATCAGAGGGCTGGCCATCTGTGCAAAGTTTTTGATAAAGCGACGATAATAGGAGCACAGCCCCAAAAACCGTCGGACTACTTTTTTGTCGGCGGGGACGGGAAAGGCAGCAACGACAGCAAGTTGCTCAGTCAGCTCGGATGCCATCAGCACTCACGATGTGCCCAAGAAACTTCAATTCGGTGAACCCGAAGTGGCACTTTTGAGGCTTGAGAGAAAGGGTGGCAGACCGAACGGCTTCGAGAACAGTTCTCAGGCGACGCAGGTGTTCCATGAACGACGGTGAAAAAATTATCACGTCGTCGAGATAAACAAGGCATGTCTGCCACTTAAGACCTGTGAGCACAGTGGTAATCATCCGCTGGAAGGTCGCAGGAGCACAGCAGAGCCCGAATGGGAGGACGCGGAATTCATAGAGCCCATCTGGTGTTACGAAGGGTGTTTTTTCACGGTCCCTCTCATCAACTTCAATTTGCCAATAACCACTCCTGAGGTTAATGTTGGAGAAGTACTTGGCTCGGCGAAGTCAGTCGAGGGAGTCGTCAATTCGTGGCAGCGGATAGACGTCCTTCTTTGTCATACTGTTAAGATTCCGATAGTCAACGCAGCAACGAAGTGTTCCGTCTTTCTTTTTAACGAGGACTACAGGCGACGACCATAGGCTGCTTGAAGGTTAAATGACGCCATCAGCGAGCATCTCCTTGACTTGCTGTTGGATAGCGTCTCTCTCCCGAGGAGAAACACAATAGGGCTGCTGATGGATGGGTCGAGTGCCTTCATGCGTGATAATCCGGTGTTTAATGACCGACGTCTGCTGCACTTTAGATGAAGACGTGAAGCACACACGAAACTCCAGCAATAGATCGTGGAGTTGCCTCTTTTCAGCGGAGGAAAGGCTAGAATTGATGTGGACAGCGTGTACGGCATCATCCGGTTCAGTGCTAGGCGTAGCTTCCTCAGAAGAAAAACATTCGGCGACTTCCTGCAAATGGTCGACGTAAGCAATGACAGTGCCACGGAACAGATGTCGATTTTCATTGGAGAAATTGGTGACAAGCACCTCCGTCTCTCTGCCACGAATGGAAACAAAGACCTCTTGCCACGGAAACTCCCAAGGCGAGTGAGAGGGAGACATTAGGCTCAACAACCCGGAGGCCGTGATGTGGCTCGTCGCAGGTAACTCTGGCTAGGATGCTGGCGCGTGGTGGCACTGTGAGGCTATCATCGGCGACTCGCAGCGTGGAGTGGGACCCACGGTACTCATGCTTTTCAGTGGCCAGTTTGGCGGAAAACGTCACCAAGCGGTTCGGTAGATCTATAGTGGCACCATGCTCACGAAGGAAGTCGATGCCAAGAATAACATCACGAGAGCATTCGCGCAGAACAAGAAAAGTCGCAACAAATGTGCAGCCTCGCAACCCGGGCTGTACACGTACCCAGTGGTGCAACCACAGGTCCGCCTGCCGCCCGTATGTCTGGTCCGTTCCATGGCGGCATCACTTTTTTCAGTGTCCTTGTAAGCCGCCCGCTAAGGATAGAATAATCGGCTCCCGTATCAACTAAAGCACTGACCTCCTTCGTGTCGACGATAACAGGGATGACCTGGGAGACCCGGCCAAGACCAGGGCCTGTCGACGTCGGTTCGGAGTGTAGTGAGCGGTGTAGCGGCGGAAGCTGGACGGCAGTTGGGTGGTCAGCGTCGGGACAATTCAATGTCGACGGCAGGTCGGAGTGAAGCGAGCGGTGCGGCGGCGGAAGCTGGGCGGCAGTTGTGTGGTCTGTGTCGGGGTGATTTAAGCGACACGGCGGTGATAACTGGTAGGCGATGCGGACGACGTCGGGGCGATCTGGTCTGTGCGGCGAAAACTGGACAGGAATTCGGCGTTCGACGTCGGGGCGAATCGAGCGGTGCGGCGGTGGAAGCTTTACGGCGAATCGGTGTGCGGCGGCTTCGCCCCCAAAGGTCGCCGGAGCTAGTTTTCCCGATGAGGGCTCGAGGAACCATGGCGTCCAGCGGTATACCGTGGGCCAGAGGGCGAAGAGCGACGAAGCGAAGGCGAGCGCGACTCGCGACGAGTAGAATGTGGCAGACTACACTGGCGGGTGGCGTACTCGGCGATGTCCTGAGGCCGCTGACCAGGCCGTGGACGAGGGCTGTCGGGGGAAAATCCTCTAAGGCCCATCTGAAGATAAGGGCACTGCCGGTAGAGGTGACCTGCCTCGCCACAGTTGTAGCAGAGAGGGCGGTTATCTGGAGCGCGCCGGAGATCAGTCTTCCAGGGCGCCTGGCGCCGATCTGGCCAAAGGGGCAGCGGTTCCGCAGCGTGCACAGCGACCTGAGGTGGCGTGTAAGGCGAAGGGGTAGGTAGTAGGGCTGGGCGGCGTGTGACATCAGCATAAGTCATCCGCTGGGTGAGGCCCGGGGGTGGTGGGGGAACGACTGTACTTATCGGTGGCGGGAGTGCGTTCTGGACCTCCTCACGGATGATGCTGGCAAGGGAAGCCGCGCCAGGACTAAATGATCCATGAAGTTGCTGGAGCACCTCGCGAACCACGGTGTGAATGAGGTCGCGAAGGGAGCGCATATTTGCCTCGGGATTGTAGTCGGTTTGGTCAGACGGCGGTAGTGTGGAGATGGAATTCAGCGGCCGAGCGTACTGGCTGCATCGCTGCTGTAGCAGTTTCTCCATGATCATGCTTCTGCCAGAAACGCCGCGACGGTGGTAGGCGGGTTCCGCACGAGGCCGGAAAAAAGCTTGTGTTTGACGCCGTGCATCAGGTGCCGCACCTTCTTCTCCTCATTCATGGACGGGTCGGCGCCATGGCAAAGGCGCATGACGTCTTCAACGTACATTGTGACCCCTTCGTTCTGACGCTGAACTCGAGAGGTCAGGGCTCGCTCGGCGTTCTCTCGGCGGTCACTGTTGGCGTACGTGCCGAGGAGCTGGCTTCGGAAGGCCGGCCACGTAGAGAATGTGACCTCGCGGTTCTCGAACCATGTCCGAGCAGCGTCTTCAAGGCTGAAGTAGACGTTCCGCATTTTCGCAGCGTCGTCCCAGCCGTTAAACGTCGCGACCCTTTCGTAGTGAGCTAGCCAGTCCTCGGCGTCTTCAAACTGCTAATCGGGAAATGGCTTAGGGGTACGTGGGGTCTGAAGGATGAGACAGGACGAAGGGGTGGAAGGGACAGTCATGGTACAGACGGGCGGTGTCGTTGCCACAACTAGGGTCTCTTCGTCAAGAGGGAAGGCCTCGGTGTGCAAGCCTCGGAGCCGTCGGCTGGTACGATGAACAGGAGTGGTCACGAGAGGCGGCCGCGTAAAGTCGTCCGCAGGAGAAGGGATCATCGATGGCACCTCCACCTGTGTCACGTCTCAAGTCACAGGGAGCCGTGAAGGTACACGTAGCCGAGGACTCGAGAATAAGGTCGGCTTGTAGTTCCGATCACAGAGTCCAGCACCAGCGCGCCGCTCGTGCCAACAACCACTTCGTCGTCGTCGGCACCAAGCACGGCTGTCGCGCTGCGCTAGGCACGTGGCAATATATTTGCCGGCACATCACTGAACTGTCATTTAGATGTCATGTTTTAACGCATTGTGTTAAAGGCCCCATTCAGCGAACGAAAATCCGGCGTCTGCGGCCGTCCGCAAAGTTGGCGTTGTGCGCGAAAAATCAACAGCATGACGCTGACGTTCAATAGTTCGCAGCTAACATGGCCGAGCACTAACTGGACGTAGACTGGCCTGATATTATACTTGGCAAGAGCTGCCAGCTCGAGCCTCTCCTTTCATATGGGAGGATGAGAATCAGCCTGTCAGGACCCTTCATTTCACGTTACCCCTAGACCACGCAGACACGTTCAACGGCGGGGTTAGAGTGGGGCTTCATATATGGGCTGGTAGCCTATATACGCTATCACATCATATACCCTTGAAGGCGGAGGTTATGTATCCCCCATATTTTTTGAGGGGGAGAGGGTTGTGCAGTAGTAAATTTTTATTTATTCAGGGCATTTCCTCTTAATATACGTTCAGCAGCGTGTCAACACTGGTTTGTTATCTTCTTTCGTCCGTTTTTTTTTTTTTCGCTATAATGTTTTTTTCCGCAACTCTGAACGCGAAGATACAGAGATTGCAGGAAGCACCAATTACCACCTGGATGAGATGCTCCATGATGATGTCCTAAAAAGAGGGCAGCCGCTAAACTTTGGCTTGGTGCCCTTCCGTTGTGATACCATACAAATAATTAGAAAGCACATAATAACACGACACTGAGATAATTTTAAATAGAAATTCTTTTATGTAATTACTATTCCGGGAACTGGATGGTACACGTATTACATCAAAGTTTCATTCGGGACATGTAACACATTCAAAAACAAGTATTTTAGCTGCTCCCTTCACGGCCTTTACTGCTTCGGCAGTAGGCTCAAGAGCAGTAATGATTTCATGCGACGGAACAGCGATCATATCGCTGTTTATTTTTTATGCATCGCGCAATTGGAGGAAATTGAATTTCACGTGAAATCAACCATTCGACTGTCAAAACGGAAAGAACGCGAGCAAAGAATTGCATTATTCAACAAGCGTTCACGAACTTCACGCCGTGATCTCCGTATGCTAAAGCTTACGCGCCATTCCAAAGAAAAACGTAAGCACTTCTACATTTTCTGCCCATATTAATTCCAGCTTTTGTGCCGTCCAAGAAAATAGCTGGCACGCCTTCCTCTCATAAGTCTATATAATCGTGCCTTAAAGATGGTGGCTATGGCGAGGAAGACGAAATTCAAGTACCCCCCCTTAAAGCTTTTTTACCGATATCCATGCTCTATTTTGACGCCTTGTTCACTGAAAAAAGTGCAAGCATAAGAAAATTGGGAAGTTCCGCGCGTGTGAGCGTCACCGCTTCTGAGCTTGGAGAAGAAGGCGAGAAATATCCAATTTAATATCAACCTCATCCCACTTGCCTGGCGCCGCCACCGTAGTGCAGAGAACGTCTGATGTCGACTGTTATCTTGGTTTATAATGAAAATTCTTTTATAATGGACCTAGGGCACCAGGCTCGTATAACTCAAACAATTTCTATCGCAGACACGCAACGTTCAACAGCAAGAGAGCAACATCAATATTAGAGGGACATATTAACTTTCTTTGCATAACCTATACTGCACGACCTCGATGAAGAATCAGTATGTTTTCACAATTTCACACATGGCTCATACATGTGTGCTTTCAGCTAGATTTCCCTTAGACGTCCAGGACACGCGGAATCTCTGCAACAGTGCACACTGAACCGTATGACGGGCTTGCTATTTCGTAATGCACATCGTGAGGGCCTAGTACGTAATACTGAAAACATATTGAATACTCAAAGAACAGATAGGAAGAAAAAGTATTTTCGTAATTATTCACTTCGAATACGTAATAATGTCGCATGCTTTTCCTCATCCCTTTTTTCCTTCTCACCGTGTGACCACTGCACCCCGGAACCGAAATCTGCAAGCACATCTGGCGAGTGTTACACCCTTTTTCTTAACCCCGTCTCAGCCATCTAAAGAAGGCAGGAAAAGAATCCCGCCCCGAACACAATCGGACGGCCCTATAGATCCTCAGCCAACCAACGATTGCTGGTGTGAGGGAGCTGCATCCAAGGAGACCGAGAAGAAAAGAAATATTGCGCCCCACGTGACACAATAACGTCGCACCCACACGTCCGGCACACTTCACGCAGCTGTCTCTTATATATATTATACGTATCGCTGAAAGGCGCGCTGCGGTGTTGCGCTCTCGCAAAAGCGCGCGTGGGCAGCGCCATTCAGGCGACGAACGCACACACGCGCCTTGCAGTCTCAGCTGGAAGCGAAAGACAAAATCCGACGTAGGAAGGGGAGGCGGCGTCTGAGGGCCCTGAACGGAGCGCCTATAGCGCTCTCCATTCACGTAAAGGTCGACCCCGCACACACGCTCACTCATGCCACCCAGGTAAGCCGCAGGCAGAGCACGGTTCCACGACCTAAGGCCAGCGAAGCCGTCGTCGGGCCCTGCATGCGGCCTCGAGATAGATTTCTTTCTTTCCTCTGGGCGCCAGGTCTTTCCCCTGAGCCCTCTACCTTCCGCTTCCAGAACAAGCGCCCTGTCTCTTCCTCCTCCTCGCCCCTTCCCCTGCCTTCCACCGTCTCTTTGATGTTAGTGCAACTCGTGTGGGTTGCCCTTTACGACGACGGTGAAAACGCCGCCAGCCTGTCGCCGTGCGTGTGGGAAGGGACGTACAATTTGGCCTCAAGACAGCATTGACAACTGCCGCTATCTCTGTCCAGCGTGTAGCGACGTATACACATAGGACCAGCGAGGCACCACTCCCTCCCTCTCTTTTCAATCTCCTCTCTGGGTCGGTCATTCATTTGATATCCACGGCTTTCGCACACCTCTCAGCTCGTTCCGATATCGGCTTGTTCTCTGTTCATGCAATCGGCTCGGTTATATCCTCAGCCTCGCCATAGTCATCACTGTGCTCACGCAAGCGCCGCATTCTTTTCCCCTTTTCGCGACCTCGCAAGGAGTGGTCATCCACGGTTAGAGCGTGCTCACTCAGTTCAGTGGTCGATCAGCCGGAGCAGATACTTTGTTTAAACGTTCGTATTATGGTCTGTCTTGCTCGAGTCGTTGTTTGGTTAGCTTCCTTTTGTTTTTGTTTTGTGTTCTTGGTTCAAATGTGTCAGCTGTGTCAGCTGTGTTCTACAAGGTCGCGGCCCCGTATAGGAGTTATACACCGCTCCGTCCAAAGGCCTGCTGTGACACGCATATGTTAGGCGTGCGCCGCAGACCAGCGCACGCAACACGACTTCAAGGGGAACAGAGGATGTATAAAAGTTAGCAGAAACAGGATCGAGGGCTGAACCACAACAAGCAATCTACTGCATGCCTTTTTTTCCCTTTCCAAGATATCGGTCTTAGAGTCTGCAGACTAACTAGGAGAACATACACCAGCTTGCATGAGTTGCACCATAAGTAAAATCTCACTTCAGGAACAAGGCATTTAGCCAAATTGCACTTATACAGATATCAGCGTGTAAGTAAGCACGGGAGGCGAAATGCGGACACACAAAAAACTTGCTTCGAATGGCACTTTGCTTAGTGCGAATGCCTAATCAATGTGCAGGTGCAAACACAATTCTAATTAAGGACGATTTTCTAGGGAGCCAAGTCGATGGCATTTTTTTTTCTTTCGCACTTAACCTCCATCAAGCGAGATGAGACTCACAGCCTTGGGCTAAAGAGCGGAACGCCACGACCACCATGGCCACGACCATAGAGGGCTGCGGATTTCCCCAGCTACAGCCCTGGATGCATTCCAGTCTACCGCCCATTCTTAAGTAGATTTTCAGCAGGATAGCTCACTTTCCGAGCCTCGGCGATTTCTTGTATGCGCGCATGCGCTCACAGTAATTTCGTACGAGAAAGACGGTCGTTCAGGCAGAAGGCATCAATCGCAGGGTTCCCCTGAGCCCCCATGTCGACAATCCTACGAAGTCGCTGGATCCCCGCCCGATTGAACGGTATCCGCAGTGATCGCAATGCGCCGCTGCAGATTAATTACCCGAGGCCGCCACTCCCGTCTAGGAGGGAGAGTGGCTTCGTACAGCAACCGCCGCTGACGACGAAGGACTGGTATCTAATGCGGACGCCACCTAAAAACCGTTCTCCCCAGTCCAACATCAGCTTCAGCGGTGCGAGGGAAAACATTTTGCGATCCCAGACGTGCACTCTTCTTTTCAATCAAAGCAACGCGCCTATCGTGGTGCGCGTGTAAACACAAGTTGCGCGCAGTGTGCGCAGTGTTGGGTGGGGTCCAAACTAGAGAATAAATGATTTTGTTATGTACGCGTATTCCATCATTGGTATATTTGTCTTATTCGTGAATGCATGGCGTACGAAAACGGCAACAAAAGACCGGATATGAGCAAGCTTAACTGGATTTTAGTTAAGAGAAATCACTGGTTATAGGAACTACAAGACATTTCTATGAATACACTTGCCTCAGTTTGTAGCTGCTAGTAAAGTAACAGGAACAGTCAAATATATTAGAATGGCACGATATGCTCATGCTCTTACGTTTGTTAGTATTTAAGTCAATAACCATTTGTCACACCAGTTAGGGATACTGTTGAGGTCGAATTGAAGGATATAGCAATCGCGTGGACTTGTTTTTTCGCGATAGAGAACTAAATAATGGGCAAATAATTTAATAGAGGAGCTAATACTGTTAGAAAGGTCATTTATACAGATAAGAAATAAAACCGAGCCTGGCAGACGCCGGATGTTACAGTACAAAGAGGTGAGGTGCAATCGTTGGCTAACTCAAGCTGAGAATGGTTAATTAGGAAGCATTCTATCCACTTAAAAATATCAGGATCTATAATTAATGTGGTAATCTTTAGGAGAAGTAATTAATGGGGAATTTTATCAAACGTTTTTATCAAAGTACAAAAATATGTAGTCTATCAGTAATCCGCTGTCTAAAGCAGAGGCAATGCTGCGAATTACAGACAGCAGTTGCGTTTCCCAGGAGAAGTATTTATGGAAACCATGCTACAATGAGCTAAAAAAAAAAGGGTTGCTTTCGAGAAATGACGCGAGGCTTGAGTAGATCACATGTTATAAATGTTTGCAAGGAATAGATTTTAAAGATATTTGTCTGTAGTCAAGGGTAGATTGGGGTTACCTGATTTGAATATTGGGACCACCTTGCTCATTTTTCATTCGAACGGAAGTGACAAAGACAAGCTAGATTGGCTGAATATTTGCGACGAAGACAGTTTCATTTCTTATTAAATTCATGACTTCCATTGAATCTACCATGACAAGTTCCATCGAAAAAAAACAATCATATTTACATACAAAGAGCATCGGGCCTGGAGGTAGAAGCGAGAAAGGAGACATAAACGCGTTATTTAGCAAGGTGGAACATTTTTCGCGGCTAATGACGTCGCCACTCTGATCTTCGAGAGATAAGACATCATTTCTGATAGGCTTGAAAATGTTCCAAAACGTTGTGGCTTGCTGGATGGAAGTGATGACAGTGTATTATTGAGGAAATTGTGTTTGGCTTCCCTTACAGCAGAGCGATAAGATGACAAGGTGTCTCAATAAGCTCAGCAACGAGCAGCCGCTTCTTCTTAGTGAATAACCTTTTTGGGGCAACAGCGAACCCTGGCGAGCGCTGTTTTTCTTAAATTACCTTAATTGGTATATATGTCTTTGTTAGATAAACAACTTTATTTCTGAATAAATTCCAGTTTTCTTCCACTGAGCGCTCAAAGATGCCATGTATGAATACATCAACGAACAATTCAAGTTCTTTGTTTATTGCAGAATAGTCTCCCAGCGTACTTTCTGATGGTCTTAGGAGTAGAATATAAGCGTCTTGTGCTGCCGTGAACGGTGAAGTGTAAGAAGCAATGATCCCCCAACACCAGCAAAAAATGGCTAACGAATGTACAAGGGAAGGTGTAGTAAGAATCAAGTCTATAGCGCATTATATGAGGTAGGTGCGATTCTCGAAGATTGAGTAACAAGCTGTTTAGAGTTAGATTCTAAGCATAAATTAACAAAAGCCAAGCGTTCACTTGCCGCTTCAATGAAAACAGGGCCGAAACCAGACAAGTTTACTTTTGGAAAATTGAAATCGCCTAACAGAAATAATGGGCATAATGGGTACCTTATGATTAGGCTATTCAAAGCGTCTTGCAGCTGATCGCAAAAAACAGGCGCATTTTATTCGGTGGGCGTAACATGCACACAAAACTTCTGTGCTGTCCTAGCTTGACAAGACACAAACAAGCTCGCGAGTAGAAGTTACAGAAATATCATTTGATATGGGTTGCTAGTTACAGCAATAAGGACTTTACCACCAGATGTTCTATCCTGATCGCAACGCGCGTTTCGTTCGGTGGGCGGTAACATGGGCACAAAATTTCTGTGGTGTCCTAGCTTGACACAGACACAAACAAGTTCGAGAGCAGGGGTTACAGAAATATTATTTGATATGAGGTTGTTAGCCACACTTGTAAGGACACTACCACCAGACGTTATATCCTGAACGCAACGTTAAATACTGTAACTCTTTTCACCGTTAAACAATTCAGAATTGGCAACCTTTGCTGACAGCCACGTTTCGGCGAGCAAAACAACATCAGCTGCGAAATCGTCTCAAACCGAGGATAAAGCATCGCGTTTGTTCAATGGGTTTCTCACATTCGAAAATAAGAAATGTACACCGCCATGATTTGAATTTCGCGTAGCGTTACATGTTAGGAAAAGAGCGTATCATTGTCAGTGGGTGTATCTTCGGAAGTATCTTCTTTGTTTCGATTGGTGTCAAGTTCAAGTTCGCATACATTGTCGATTACTGGACCTTACACGTAACATTTCTTTAGTTATGTATAAGCTGCAGCATACTGAGAATGTTTGGACACTGGCATTCCCGAAATCGTAAAGTTTTTTCGTCGCGACCTTGTTGCCTTACAGAAATCTTCATTTACAGAGGCTTTAGACACCTTTAATTTTTGCTTAGAGGATATAAGGGCGTAACTTGGATACCGAAAACTTCACGATAAGGGCCTGACTTCCGAGCTGAAAATTTTCTAGTGTATCTGCACGACGTATGCGATCATCACTGCTACCGAAGTTCAGGTTTGAAGCTGAGTTAAGGGCGGTGCAAATCTTTTCTTCAGGTATAGACCATGTTTCTGAGCGTCTATCATCAGGAATCCCATGAAATATTAATATTTAACGGCGAGAGCGGTATTTGAGTTCGTCTAGTCGCTTGAGAAGGCTGCCGCTTCTGGGATTTCATTATTGCCTGCTTCAGCATGACGCAGAATATTACTTCCAAGATAACCTGCTGCTAATATCCATGATTTGTTGCTCTAAGGAAGCTCCAGCATTTTCTAGTTCGTTTAATGAGCCCATGAGCTGGTCGTGCCTGGCGTCCATTTTGGTGTGCCGTGACGTAACAATTTGAAGCAGCTCGCTGTATTGCTTCCTTATTTCATATTTCGTAAGGACAAGGATTCAAGGATGTCGCCAGACAATCCCCAAGGCGGGCAAGCCGGTCAATACCGATCACCTCCGACATATCTCCCTAAAGCCTTGTGCGACCAATCTCATGTAGGCCATGGTTCGAGATCACCTCTGAATATCTGGAGGCACGCAATACTTTCACAGACACGATTTTCCCATTCCAACCTTAGAAATCAGCACAGGACATTCTTCTTCAACTCAGCCACGAGGGACTCACGCCTGTCGAGCACCCTTACAATGACAAGGTGTTCTTGCCTTGGATTTGAAGGGTGCCGTCGATAACGTGAAACACAGTGTGATCGTCGCTCACCTCAGCGAGACACAATGCGGACAAAACACGTAAAACAGTTTTTAACGGACAGTAAAGCCTTCATCCGCATTCAGGACAAGAACCACGTTCCTTATACTATGGGTACGCGGGCGCGCCACAAGGCGCAGTGCTGTCCCCACTACTCTTTAATTTTGCAATGCTTCATCTCCCTCCTCAACTGGGTGAGGTTCACGACATACGGCATGCGCTGTATGCCGACTACATCACCATTTGGGCTACACAGGACCACATTGGCCAACTGGAGGACCGCCTGCAAACAGAAGCGGGCATAGTGGACCGCTGTGCTATGTACTGTGGTCTCCAGTGCTCTCCCCAAAAAATCAGAATTCGTGAATCTTCGCCCCTCGCCGAGATTCAAGACACCAGTACTTCTCTCTCTGGCTAGTGGACCCATATGCGAAGCCAAAGAGATTAGAGTCCTCGAACTCTTTATTCACCAAAATCGTCGCGCTGACACAACACTAGCCAAGCATCGCAAGGTTGGCGACCAAATGGGCCCCATGGTCCGCCGCGTCTTCAACAAGCGTGGGGGTCTCAGAATCAGGGATGCGCCGTGACTCGCCTGTGCTTTTGTGACCGGTCGAATTATTTATTCGACTCCATACCTGCACTTGCGCAAGCATGATGAAGACATCCTGGAGTTTACTGTCCGCAAGATGATCAAGAGGGCGCTTGGCCTCCCGATCTCTACCTCCAATGCGAGGCTCCTAGCATTGGGGGTGGTGAACACCTATCTGGAGCTATGCGAGGCGCACCTCACTAATCAATATACGCGTCTTGCCCATACAGTGTCCGGTCGTCGCCTTGTGGACTGGCTACATATACGACACAACCATCACATTGAGGAAAGGGTACGGGTGCCAGAGCTATGGAGAGGCGCCCTCCGTGTTCGACCCCTTCCTACCAAGATGGACAGAAAAGACCACAATGGACGGCGTCAGGCGCGGGCGAATGTCCTGCACCGCCATTGTGGCTTTAAACACAATGTGTTCTACGTGGATGTTGCAGGCCCGCACCATTTCAGGGGAGGATGGTACACGGGTTCAGTCGTTCACGAGGAAAGTCAGGTGGACGGCCTCGCTTTTAAGGCCCTTAGCGCAACCCACGCGGAGAAGGTAGCAGTCGCCCTGGCTGCCTCCCACCCTCAGTCTAAATTCATCCTATCCGACTCGCGAGGGGCCTGTCGGAATTATGAGCTGGGCTGGATGACGCTTACAGCACAACGAATACTTCGGAGAGCAGCTCGGGATCAGGATCCCCAGACCCGATTTCTCATTTGAACTCCAGGCCACCAGGGCCTACCAGGAAATGAAGCCGCCAACTCGGCTGCCCGCACATTCACTAACCGGGCCCCCGGCGTAGACACTACCGATCTGGACCAGGACACATATCCTCTCTTGACTTTTAAAGAAATGTCTGCCTATTACCGGCACTCGCACCGTCATTACCCGGCTCCTCCCAAGGGACTAGCGAAAACGGGCGAAAGAATACTGCTTACACTTTTTGCTAATACTCTACTGTGGCCAGCAGTACTCAAACATTTCGACCCTTCCTTTTCTGGCATCTGCCTTTTCTGTGGAGAGGCGGCTGACACCTTTCACATGGGCTGGGCATGCCAGCTAAATCCTTCTCTTTTTCTCATAACCCTTTCCCTTACCAGAGAGGACTTGGAGGCGGCCCTGCTCGGCTGCCTGATCTAACGGCACAACATGCGCTGGTGCAGCGAGCTCGTGTGGCGGCCCAGACCAACGGAGTCCCGGAATAAGGGACTCCACCTAGTATTTTAAGTGGAGCGGCCCACTAGGGGTGGCTCCCCAAGCAACCTCTCCTTTTGTAATAAATGCTTTCCACCACCACCTGCTGCTTGCTCCTGCTCTTCTCCACACGGCGCTTTTTTGATGCGCCACGCGTTCGTCACTTTCTTCACTTCGTCGTCTTCGGCGTTCCAACTATGTGGCGCGTGCCCCTCACAGCATCTCAGGCACCAGTGGGGGTTGAGAAAAGTTGCAAAGATAGAATGCTTGTACATTTCAAAAATTTTCTACTGGTGTAAAACGCGTCTACGAATACTCGGATGAAACGTCGTTGCCTTTCCTGATTACTTGCCTTTCTAAGCACGAGTGATCATGTGCCAGGCGATTTTCAAGATTTGAAATGAGCTGTTTAGTTTCGTCCAGTTCCGTACTCTGAGGGTGGTGATGAGGGAGCCTCGTGGGACAGCGTAGTGTATACGTTCCCATATTCATTGTCTTTTGTCGTCGCTGTGCGGCTACATGCATTCATATTGTTAAGGTTTATTTACAGAGCGGTTCTGCACCTTAGCCTGATGTGCTAACAAAGAGATGGTGAGCTTCCTATTCTTCAACTGCTATTCCGGAGAGCCTCTTTTTGCACTTCCTTGTTCTCTTCTGTTCGCATGCCTGATATTTCCCCCTTCGCAGACGAAGCCCCTGGGCTGTCAGTCAGAGTCCCGAGCGAGAGTGGCAGCGCTTCATTCTTGCGACATGAACTACCTGTGTTTTCCGAAAGGGCCAACCTAGGGAACATTGGCGAGACACGACGTAATTCAACTCATTGATGCGTTTGAGCACAATAAATAGGCCTGTGTAGTGCGACAACAGCTTCTGGGACAAACCACGCTTGCGGAGAGGTGTCCAGAGCCAGACTAAGTCGCCGGGAAGGTAGGAGACATCCTGATGCCGACGATCGTAGCGCTGCTTAGAGCGGACCTGCGAGGCCAGAGTGCGTAATCGGGCGACCCGACGAGCCTCTTCAGCGCGGCAGAGAGTGCTCGAAACAGAATGCTCGGTGTCGAGAGAGAACGGCAAAATGGTGTCGAGAGAACGTCGAGGCAGACGGGAGTAGAGGAGGAAAAATGGGCTATAAGAAGTTGTCCCATGCTTCGAGGTTTTATAGGCGTAAGTAATGAAAGGCAGCACGTCATCCCAGTTCTTATGCCGTGAGTCAACATACATCGCAAGCATTTTCGTCGGTATCCGGTTTGTACGTTCAAAGAGGCCATTTGTTTGGGAATGGTACGGCGTAGAATGACGCAACTGGCAAGTACAATAGCGCAGGTTCCACAACATCTGCCGTAAACTGGCGGCCTCAGTAACTGATAATTACACGAGGAGGCCCATGGCGGAGGACGACAGCGTGAAGGAAGAGCGAGACGTCAGCGGCGGTGGCGGAAGGGATGGCGGCAGTTTCACAGTAACGCGTGAGATGATCAACGCGCACGATGACCCAGCGATTGCCTTTGGACGAGCGGGGAAACGGGCCTATGAGGTCAACACCTACTTGCTCATATGGTGTGGTCGGTGGTGTCACCGGATGTAAGTGGCCCGGCGGAGAAATCGTGGGGAGCTTGAACCGCTGGCACTGCACGCAGGAGTTCACGTAACGCTGAGTCGTTCGACGCATATTTGGTCAGTAAAAACGTTCCTTAATGCGGGTAAAAGTCCTGGCAAACCCCAAGTGCCCAGCTGTAACGTCATCGTGCATAGAGTGTAGAACAGAGGAGTAGAGGCTAGCCGGAACGACTAGCAGAAAGCGTGCACCGCCAGACGAGTAATTTTTTCGATACAGCAAACCATCGCGAATGCAGAAAGGATTCGCCGATGCCTGATCACGAGCTTTTTCAAAAAGTGATACCAAGTTTTGATCTTTTCGTTGTTCTCGCTGGAAAGTGGCAAGATCCGGAAATTGTACGGAAACGGCGGCAAGATAGTCGTCAAAGTTCTCATCGCAGAGGGTAGTTGCGAAAGGCAGCCGCGAGAGGCAGTCAGCGTCAGCGTGTTGGCGGCCACTTTTGTACGACACTGTAAAGTTGAACTCCTGAAGGCGTAATGCCCAGCGGGCCAGCCGACCACAGGGGTCGTGTAGATTCACCAGCCAGCAAAGCGAATGATGATCGGTGATGACTGTAAAGGAACGTCCATAAAAGTACGAGCGAAACCGCTGTACGCCAAAAACGACGGCAAGACACTCTTGCTCCGTCACGGTATAGTTGCGTTCAGACTTGCTAAGGGTGCGACTTGCGTAAGCGACAACGTGTTGGTTTCCGTCATGCCGTTGTATGAGCACAGCACCCACGCCGATGCGTCAGTGTGGAGTTCAGTGGGAGCTGTCGGGCTGAAATGACGCAGTATGGGCTTGGAGGTAAGAAGAAACTTGAGCTGGCGAAACGCAGAATCACATTCAGGAGTCCATTTGAAAGGAATACCCTTTTGCAAGAGGCATGTGAGGGGGTAGGCTACGTCAGCACATTTAGGGATAAAGCGTCGAAAGTAAGAGCAATGTCCCAGGAAGCTCCTGAGTTCTTTCACAGACTTGGGCTCTTTGACGCAGCTGACAGCTTCAATCTTCTGTGGGTCAGGCCTAACACCGTCTTTGTCAACCAAATGCCCAAGCACAACGATCTGGCGTTCACCGAAGCGGCACTTAGAGTTCGAGACCCGCTTCCTCCATGCAGTTAAGGACCACAGCTAAACGGCTGTTATGCTTGGCGAAGGTCCTCCCGAAAATCACTACGTCATCTAGGTAACACATGCAAATTTGCCCCTTCAGTCTGCGCAAAAGAGTGTCCATAAATCTTTCAAAGGTAGCCGGAGCGTTGCATAGGCCGAAAGGCATCACGTGAAATTCATATAACCCATCGGGAGTCACGAATGCCGTCTTCTCCTTGTCTTTCGGATGCATCGGTATCTGCCAATATCCGGACCGTAAATCAACAGATAAAAAGTAGGAAGCTGAATGGAGAAATAGGGTTCCGGCGGTGGCAGAATCTGGATATGTGGCAAAGCATACCACAGCGGTAACAGACGGGTGGTTCACAAGCACGGTCCAAGTAATAGCCCTCGGTAACAGGATCGAAGCGATCAGCAAAGTCCAGCCGCTGGGGTTGTTTCGGAGGGGGTGGCGCCCTGTAGTGGGTACGAGCTTAGGGAGCAGGGCCATATGAGTCGTTCCGGTGGTCACGGCCGGGAGGAGGAGCGGTAGAACCCCAAGAAGAGCGCTGGATGGGAGCTGCCTGCAAGGAGCAGCTATCACAGGGGATTGCACGGCGGTTCACATCTTGATGGCGGGAGAGCTCATCACGGACAATTTGGCAAATCATGTCGGCCAAATGCGGAGGCTTATGTGAATGCTCGTGAGAATCCACGCTTGCAACAGTGGTCACGTTAGGCAGACGGCCGAATTTCGGGGTTATGCGACGCAGCTTTAAAGTTTCGAACGTATGACAGTGCTTGATCACGGCCGTGGGAGAATCTAAGTTTTCTTTTGTAATTAAAAAGTTATATACGTCCACCGCCATGCCCTTTAAGAGGTGGCCAACTCTTTCTTCGTCAGACATGCTCGGATTCACCGCTTTGCAGAGTTTTAGGACCTCTTCTATGTACATTGTGCATGTTTCACCAGGTCCTTGGGCTCGCTGGAATAAAGTCTGCTCATCGCATTTCCGTTCTGCCGTGGTATCCCCGAAACAATTTCGAATCTCCTCTTCAAAACGATCCCAGCTCGTTAGGGACGCTTCATGGTTCTCAAACCATGTCAGGGCTGTGGAGTCCAAGAAAAAAACATTTCCAGCATTACAGTGGCATCCCAGCGATTGTACTTGCTCACCCGCTGGTAATTGGTGAGCCAGTCGTCCACGTCTTCGCCAGCCTTGCCAGAAAAGGTCCGCGGCTCACGGTAATGCTGCAATGCGGGTGCCGCTGGACCTGGCTGCCGTGCGTCGCCGTCTTGGATCATTGTGGCAGTCAAAGGGGGGAGCCCATCGAGTCGTCGGCTCGAACGAGGTAGAGAGGAATCCGTGGTGATCGTTGCAGCACCTTCCACCGCACTGTTAAGGTTTATTTACAGAGTGGTTCTGCACCTTTGCCTGATGTTGTTGTTGTTGTTGTCCAAATAACTTATGGCACATACCCACAGAGGGGGATCGGCCAAGAATTGGGTAGCAAAGAATTTTTTTTTAAATATACTTGCATAAAAAAAAATGATTTGAGGGGTAGAGCAAAGGAAACAAAACGGGAAATAAGTGAAATATAAAATGAAAAGTGGTAACACTCACGGGAGATTGACACTACAATTGTAGAACAAGTGATGTTTAAATATTTAGCAAGGCAAACGATTTGAGTCCAGTAAAAAATTTTGCATGGCGGTAAACACAGACCTGTGACTGTGCCCAAGGATGGTGGCGTCAAATGATAACAATGTCGGGCTGCTTAAGCTAAGCCTGATGTGCTAACAAACAGATGGTGAGCTGCTTCTTCTTCAACTGATAATCCGGAGAGCCTCTTTTTGCACTTCCTTGTTCTCTTCTGTTCGCATGGCTGACAATATAATAATAAACCAGCTACTTACTGATATTATTGTGTTGGGTGTAAATTTATTATGGATATATTTAGAATCGTTTCCTTCCCTAATTTCTGTATGCTTTGAGAAAGCTTGCTTGCAACGGCCGCAAAAGCGGTACTTCCCTCACTACATTAGTAGTAAAATAAAAACCAGCAAACATAAATAAATTTTATTACTACGAGGTCATAGAACTTTCGCCTAGAGGTCGTATCAAGCGTTTGAACAGCGAAATGCATACTTTGGCTATCCTCTCTCTGCCTGGAGCTGGCCACTTCACTTCTCACTGTAATCCGGCGTACTTCCACCACAGGTAGAAGCGTTTCGGGGTAGCTCGGCTGGAAACGCTGATTGGTGGACACGCCGCGGCCTGGCGTGACGTTTTTCGCGTCGCGCTCAATGCTTAACCGGACGTGACGTAGTCAAAAAATTGGGTTTGCTTGTTTTTCCTCGTCCCAAGACGCTCTAGGGAATCGCTAGGTGCCCCCACGCTCTGGCAGCGCGCGCGATTCCGGCATTCGGTTCGTGGATCTCGCTGCTGCTTGGCAGCGGCGCATTCAGTCGATGAGGTGCTCGACGATGGTGGGTCTGCGCGTTTACGTGAATGTGCTTTCGGCACGCCGATCCGTGCTGTACGTTGGGCGGAATGACGTCGATAATGGCTACGACCTGCGGGAGATCGCAAGCACCGTCAAGGTAAGAATAAATTGCGCAGAATTGTCTCGCATTTTGCTTATTTATAAGTTCTGTGTCGCTTGTCTCTCCCCACGGGCTTCCAGGACCTCGTGCAGCAGCAGCTCGTGGTATGGACGCTCCTTGTGTTCAAAAAAAAAAAAAAAATACGGCCACGGCTATGAAAGACCTCCACGAAAACATCCGCCGTCGGCAACTAACCGCTGCCTGACTGCTATGCTGAGGCGGATGTCTGCCGTGCGCATTTTCAACCCTGATTGAAGTACAAGAACGCAGATTTCTTTGTCGAAATTTTTGACATATGTTGCGCATTCATCAAATCGCGATGTTCATAATGCAACTTTTTTCGACTCCTTTACAGCATCGTTTCTTGCATGCTGCGAGGAGGCCGAGGATTTTCTTTGTACGCAGCAGCCATGTCAGGGATCGCGGCATCGATCAGCCCTCCAAGATCATCGCTGCAATCCTCGTAAATGTCTACAGTGGAAGCATCGCTGCAGCATCCAGGGCAGCAGAACCAGGCGCTGTGTACGACGTAGTGCACCACTGTTGACGGTGCACGGCAAAGGGGCCACGGACGAGTGCAGGGCGTTCTTTTCGACACGCCGTCACGTCGCTGCTCATCCAAACGGCCCTTTTCAGGGCCGCCCCAATGTTTCCTGGCAGACCGCAGACCTGCACATCCCGTACTCTTCTTCCCTCTCTATTTATGTTGCACGTGGCTTCGTATCAATCGCCGCGGCCACCGAAATAACTTGCGCGCTAGGCCTCTTTACCAGGTTATACGTAAATACACGCATGCATAATCGTGTCAAATTTTATTTAATGAAGTGCTACAGTGTTTATTACCTGCTTCCCTCGCGCATTCTTCCGAGACTTCGTGCAGCAGCTGCAGAACACGTGGCAAGCGTCACTGCTGCCGCGACGAACTCTATAACTATGCCTACAACAGGGTTAACAGCTATAGAGTACTCTCAGTGTGGTGCGGCTTTGTTCAGTGATGTTAATGGAAGTATCAACCTTTTATATAACAATTGCATAATCGTCTTGAATATTGCTTCATAAAGTACTGTACAGCTTAATTCCCACTTACCTCGTGCATTTCCACAGCTGCTGCAGCTAGCACATGAACAGCGTCGTTCTCTCCAGTGCTGCAGGCTAGAATATACAGCGCGGCTTTGTTCCGCTGTGTATTTTTTTATAAATGCATTACATTTCGAAGGTAATGCCATCCCAGGATCACTTAACTCGAGAGCACTGGAAAAGGCAAAAGTGTACGCACTTGGACTCGATGCCATCTACAAAGTCGTGTTCTTTTTTCTTTTTTCCTTTTTTTTTTTTTCACGAAGGCACCCGACGCGCTAGGCGTTCTAGACAAGGTTCAAGTGCAGTGTGCCTTTGTATAGTAACCATGCATGCGGTGAGCGGTTGCCATGTTTTCAGTTCACTTTTGTTGGCTGTTTCTTATATAAAAATTGTCATTGGTCTCTGTGTCTGTCACTGTGTCTAAAGAGCTGCTCTGGCAGAACCACGTACGTAGCGATGGATTGCACCGCGGCAGTATAGCTTTGTTTCAAGTTTAACAAAACAGTTGAGGCCAAATCAAAATCAGAGATGACCATTTCCAACTTGGATATTGGCTCCCAGTCAACAATTTGGAGTCCAATTCGATGGCAACAGTTTGAGTTCTGTTCAGCTCTGTGCCAACATTTCATACAATTAAGGGAGTCGAAATTATGGGAATGGCATACATTTGTGAAAATCGAACAAACATGCTTCAAAAGCTCAATATTCCATCGGGGAACACTCTATGGAATCTCCTGCTAAAGCATGAAGCACACGTTCGTAGAGATATATTCTTGAATTACGCGCACTTCACAAAGGTACTGGAAAGATAAGCAGATGCCGATATCTCCAGAAAAATCTAAAGTTCGCTGTCTTGTGTTTGATGAGATATATTCAAGTCCCATTCAAGGAATTAGATGAACAGCAACAAAAACAAATCATCCTTTATATATTTTGTATTTTGTTTAGTACCTCCAGGAAGGGTATTAGGCACACTTTTGCTGAATTTGTGCATGAATGACATAATTCGTATTGACAACAGTGTTCAACTCATCATGTATGCTGATAATAGTGTGTTCATTACTGGCTTTGATCTCAATGAGACTGTTTTACATTGAAATTATTTACTTTAAATATCGCTTGTCTGGTCGAATTTCATGGAGAAATAAACACAAAAACTATTTTGTTTTGAGCCTGAAATAAGCAATTGATTTAAGAGATTAGACATCGTGACAAGCTAGTTCGTGAAATTATGGAGGCTTACCATATTAAAAAATGTCAAAATTTGTGTGTCAGCGAGCCGTCGATTAACTTGGTAGATTGCGAATTTGACTTCTTAGCCTCTACTTTACCTTGACTTTACTTATCTACTTAGGTGTATCTTCCCTTTTCTTTCTTCCCTCCCCAGCAATGAGTGGCACGTGTTACCGTGTGTTACTGCCTATATGTTATGACCTAGCTTCCCATATAGGAGGCTGCTTCTCTTTCCTTTTTTTTTTCTTTTTTTTCAAGTGACCTGTATTTATTGCGTGCTTCAGCAATAAACCCCAGTTGCGAGTTAGCGCTTGTCCGTGTCCTTCGTGTACTTTTTGCGCTATTTTCCATCATGAACATTCATCAACTCGCCCAACTTTCGGCATTACTTACGGCATGACCTTGTAGAAACTCACATAAGTCTTAGTGTGATCTTTTTTTCATTTGTGATAGGAAATTCATGTAAACAACACTGAAAAAAAAAAAGATTTCTTCAGTGAGTGAGCTTTATTTTGATGTGGTACTGTCCTTGCCTTTCATTATACAAGTCCCCACACATAAGGTATTGCAGTTTTGTGTGGGCAAGCACCACAAGAGCAAATATCAATAAAATTATAGTTCTCAGTAAATGAGTGTTTATTACATAACCGATATCGACCGCCAGTTGACGACATGACACCTACTTGCAGACTACAGTATGATTATCTTTAGCTATGGTACCAGTTGTTGCATGTTTACTATTTTTCTTGGCAGGAAATTCAAAGCTGTCATTACTCGATGGCACTGCTGCAATTTAAAGCCACTCCGTTTTTAACTCAAATTTCCGACCTCTGGTTTCTCCCGCACTTTCACACTCAGTGCAATCTGCAATCAATAAAACACAATCTAATGGTCTCACTGAATGAACTTAAACCGGTATTCCTGAAATTGTGAAAACAGCTATGAATACACGTTTTAGGGTTGCAAAATAAGAAATGTTGCAAACGTTAAAGAGCACTGAAGAATCTGCATTGAAGCAATGCAAGAGAACGGATGCTGCTGCAACATTACATCAACTTCCATCGATTGACACCACTCATTAACTTCTACCACTTCTCAAGTACTCACAACTGCTGCGGACATGATTTTGCAGACACGTTCTGCGGATGCTGTGTGCGGACAGAAATCTGTGAACATAGCGAAGTAATACTTTCGCATTAATAGATCTTCCAGCTGCAGGGTCTCTAATTCTTGTACTTTTTTTTTAATATTGTGTATTTTTTTTATCCTACTCTGCAGCTATCGTCTGCTGCTCTTTTGTAAATGGGTCCAGGACCTAAGTGCATGAGTTGCTCTCTGAAACATTCAATTTAGCTCTCGAGAATATCTAATATGCTCGAATTGAAATCATTGACTCCAGATTGGACTTTGAAATTAGTTGCAAAATTTATAACTGCAAAGCCTATTGAAATCTAATATATTGGTGTGCATTTTCACTAGGGAGCGAAATGAACCAGCTTCCTTTAATATCTTAGCCAGCACACACACAATGCATCATTGAAATGTAGTTTGAATTCCAGTTTCACCATGCATAACAATTGTCCATTCAAGTTGGATCTTCATTAGGAATAACAATTCTAACCTGTATGATGACCAGAACTTAGCAGCCCATAATAAAAATAAATTGCTTGTTTACAGAGAGTTAGAACTATGCAGTTGGGACTAAGTACTTATTCCAGCTGGGAGGTCATCTGGAAACTGGAAGACATTTGATTATGGAAATTCAATTAGGACTGAAGATTCTAATTGGAAAGAATGAAAAGATGCCCAAATGAAATGAGGGCTTCAAGAGAAAGTGTAAGTTTTGGAAACTCAATTGGATAATGCAAGACTTTTTAGCAGGATCTAGAACACACCTTTTACAAATGAACACTTGAAACTTAAAGAGCACTGGCTGATGCTCACCGCGGCAGCTCTCGGAATAACTGACAGCATGGGCAAAACTACAGTAGGTGTTAGTGCAGTATACACCAGTGTTGTCACTGCGAAGTGAAGAGCCACAAAGCAGAGGACTGCCATCCTTACTACTGCCAATATAAAAGTCCTTCTCCTAGCCACCCCATTGTTTCCTGCCAGATCATGGGCCTTCAGCTTCATCGTCATGTTTTCTCATTTTTAGTTTATTCTTTTTAGTATGTATTGGGGCTTTCGGTAGTCTGTCATGCAACACTGCATGACTAATCCACTGATTGCAAAGCCATTAACCAACAGATATCTTTTCACTTCATGTGCGGCACACAAACATCATGCATAAAAGAGTTCACATGTCACTATTCCATCTTTCTTTACACTTTCTTTCTTTAGCACACTCTAAAACCATTCCTGCAAAAAGCTATAGCTTCTTTTACGCAAAGCGACATGGCAATTATTGTAGCTTGAAACATTTTCAAAACGAAAAAATAAACGCATGAGGCGGCTCACAACCATTGTTTTTTTTTGTAAAATTGTGTTGCTTCATAGGCAGTAATTTGAACAACACTGACATTTCTACATTACTTTGAAACAACCAAAAATCCTAACTGGTGTAACTGGATTAAGGAACGAACTTCCAGTTCTCATACCAGTTGGATAACAATGGATCCCCAACTGGAATCCAACTGGGATCAACGTTCATGCGTATAAAGTACCCGTTGCATGAGAGCCTCGCTACCTGTTGATTGTTTACAACTCAGAAAGAACACAAAAACGACGGCACAAGTGCAGATATGGCACATATGTTTGCAGTCTTCATGACCGGTTGTATTCGTTCCTTTGTATCACATTTAGGCACTCCATTTCTAACCACCAATGGCGTAGGTGTGCGACATCCGGTGCAGTAATGCGGGGCACCACCCCCCTTCTCACACACACCTGAGCGCAACACCATCACCTCCTTTGTCCTCAAGGCTCTCTTCGATGGGGGAAGTTTGTTTTTAGTATGCGCAAGCTGAGGCATTTTTTTCCTTCATTTCTTTTTAAGACTTCAACGTAACAAGCATACCCCACAACTGATAATAAGCTATATTACGAGGGGCATGTGATATCTTTTCTTTTCTTAAGAAAGGTGCATTTGTGAAGAACTAAATAGAGTTTTTGACAGATGAATTTCTTGATTGGGACCACACAAATAAAAGGGCATATAAAAACCACAAGAATTGCAAACTTTGAGCATGTAGAATTACTTGGTAACACGCACAGTAACTAAAAAGTGGCAAAGTGGCAGATGCGACCAGAATTATAACATGGTGCCATTGTGAACTATTTCGTTTACATCAGGCATAGCGCAGTACCAGCAAAAGCCTCGAGAACTGGCCGATGTGCTGTATTGCAGTTTATATTTTTTATGCTTCCACAAACTCTTCATAAGGACTGTTGAAAGCTTTGAACACGCACAAGACAACTGCACTCACATCGGCCACAGTGACAAAGAATAAAGTAAATAAGAACCAGCTAGAATGTTAGACTGAGCGTTCACATGCAAATAGAGGCATAGAAATTCCATTTGAGAAGTAAGCATGCTAATAGCGAAAGGACAACTCGAACACAGAAAATACTGAAGTTACAAAAACAAACAAGCAGTCATAATTGAGGCCTTCAACGAAGACGCTGTACAAGACAAAGTTTGTAGAGGGACAATCGCATAATAAGTCTGCCGCACAAACAAAATAAGCATACCCCTCGATTGATTCATTAAACAATAAAGAAATCGCTTGTGTACAAAAACATGGGAAACACTGAAGTGATCTTGCTTTGAGCAACTAATTTCAGATATTATAAACCTTGTTTTGAAAGCGGGTATTGATCTAAAGAGCATAAAGCAAACAAAAAAAAAACGCCAAAATTTTCATTTTCCGGTCTTTAAGGCTTCAAAGCTGCTACTCGGTTTGTCAAAATCAATGTTTTTTTGCCAGCTCACCTTCGACAGATGATAATGCAAGTTATGAAAGCGTGCACTGACCCATCGTAGGTCCTCCTCCTCACAGGATACAACAGACACTTATATATTAGGAATAGCTACAGGCTGGGGAGAAGCCCTAGAAAATTTCAATCCGGGAAACTCCAATGGTGCCCAACTGTTGGCCTCTTCGAGTCCAATGCTAGCCACTTTAATTTGAGCTGTCTCCTCAGCCAAGGAACTTCGATGAAATGTGCTCTATCAGACAGCTTGTCGTAGAAAGATGTAAGCTTAGGAACACATACTTTAAGGCTTGAGAGGTTCCTCAGCAGAATCAGTAGAATGAAGAAATCTCTTCACTTCAAGAGGACCAGATATGTTCTGGGGCTTCTAAAATCGCTTTTGATTTAATGCAGAGCTCGGCATAAAATCTACCAATGCAGTCCAGCATCACCCTTTTTATTTTCTTCCTGCAATGAAAACACTGAACATTCCCCTACCATACTCTTTTTTAACTTCTGGGGCCTGTGTACTGATACTCTGAGCTCATTTGATTTTACGAGTTTCTGCTCAATAGCATTACACACTGTGGCCACACTCATGTTTGAGAAAGAGCTTTACATCCTCCAACTTTGCCACCACTTTGTCAAGGTATAGGTGCTTTGTCTGCAAATGAAGTTGTGCAGCGTTTATTATTTCAGGTACTGCATGCTATAGGTGCAAGCAACATAGAAGAGCAAAGTCACAGGCTACTGTAGCCTCCATGCAAATAAAAAAGTTACCAATGAGCAGTGATGCCTTGCTAACAGAATAGATTCAGTCTCAAAGTTGTCTTCAGCAGCGGAGTGACAGTGGGGGTCGTCAGGTTTGATTTCATGGACTGACTTATATCTCTCATTTTAACAATAACCTTCTCTTAGAGCAACAAGAGAGAGAAAGCATTCGCTTGAGTAAAAGAACTTAAGGCCCAGAGTATTGCAGCGTGTGAATTATCTTGCATATAGTTCTCTATCTGCACTTCCTAAAAAAGCATCCCTGCCTACTCATTTCTCTTTGCATTCTCACCTTCTCCCTCCCCCCCCCCCCCCCGCCTCTTCCCCCCCATTCCCAGCCACACTTAGTTCACACACCCCTATAGGGACAGCAAGGTTTCTAACCCCCCCCCCCCCCCTTTATGGTAAGAAAATGCCTTTTTATATCCTGAAAAGCAATCCCACAACATCTGGACAGCCTGAAATTCAGCAAATACTCGTTTTACTCATCTCTACACCTTAGTAATGTATAAGAAAGATTTTTTTTTGTTTTTTTTTGCTGTTGACATATTAGTCACATAAAAGGTGGCATATGCCCAGACAATTATCTTAAAAATTGGTTACAGTGCATGCTACCTTTCTCTTTCATAAGTCTTTTGCTAACTGAAGTGGTGGACCACATTAACTTATTCTTCATTGCATTATGCCATCATTGTGCAATTAAAAAAGTGTCCACTTGGATATATTCATAAGTGCTGTTTGATAAATAATTGTCTTTAAACCCTGAGGTTGTGTGAAAGAGATACAAATGGAAGGAAAAATAGTGTAGCACATATACAACTTTATATGTGTTTGTAAGTGCGAGGTATAGCCAAATAAGAATGTGAAGAATTTCTGGACTGCAGCCAATCAATGTAACGAATGACAAACATTTAGTCAAGGCAATGAAAGTTATTAAAGCATTTCAATGTTTTTATGAATAAAGATAAATGCAGTGTTTGAATATATAATAAACAAATTTGTGATGGCAGTCAGCAGTTTGTTTCAGGCGACCGGTCCAGTTAACAATCACAATGACACATGACGGATGCAGAACTTCTTGCCATGTTTATTGCCATGAAAGAAATGCAGAAGACGTAAGGTGCTGTTTATTACATATTAAACATGCAAAGGCATGACAAGCTGAAATGGTTCATGCGTTGCATTAGAACAAGCACTAAGTGATTAAAAGATGCATGCATCACATGAATCTCAATTTGGCAGCAAACATATGCTGACACTTACAAAACATACAATGCCATTACTATTCATGTTATATACACTACAATATTTTCTTGTTTTCTATAGGCTACGCACAGCTCTGTACTACTTAGAAAGTACATATCTTATAATGCCCCTATAGTTACCCAAATAAAACAAGACCGCCTTAGTAACAATGTACAACATTTCTTCTTGTTAGCCTGAAATCCTGAGACTGAATGTCCTGAAATCTGGTTGTATTAATTACGACTGTATGATATGCTCCATTAACTTTGTTTGAGGTATGAAGGCATTATACTCTAACTGCAAGATGGGGTTTGCTTGATTAAACTTAATCTAAAACAAGACCTGATCAGTGTGAAATGACTTGCATGGTATTTTAATAATCATAGCCCAAATGAGAATAGGATATTCATTAGGCATTTAATTGTTTTTGGCAACAGGGTAACCAAAACAGTCATCCTTTAATACTACAGCTTATTTAGTTTTTTTTTTCTCCTAATCAACATATCACTCCCAGCATCACAATTCTGACCTACAAAATTTGTAGAGTTGAATGATCTGGTATCATATCTCCATTCCCTTTGTCCTCAAGGCTTTTGTTGTTGTTTTTTTGCCCCCTACAGTCATCGACTAGCTAGCTATTGCAGTTAGGACATGTGCTTATAATAGCGCCGGCGCCGCGGTGTTGCCGGCCGGTATCATATGCATTCGCAAGCGCGTTAATTTGGAGTGAGGAAATTAGGCCCTTTTTAGCCAATAAGAGCGGTCCCAGAGCGCATTTTGGGTTAAAACAATTCATTATGAATCATTTCGCTCAGAAAAAGACCGAATTATATCGGGACGCGTGGCAACGGCACGGGCGACATGTTGCCGAGAGCCCGCGCGCCTGAAAGACGTCGCACCGAGAAAGCTATTTTGCAAGGAAACGTTTTGCAAATATACGAAATGTGCAGAAGAGCGGAATCACCGCAAAAATAATGTACAGTCGTCACTGAAAAATTCGCCCGGCCGGCCTACGAACAGGCCAAACCACGTTGGCGAACCTCGATTGTTTTTGTCGCCGAAAGGTCTCACACAGATCTAGATAAAGGAAAAGCAATTAAACTGTGATTTCCCCGGCAATTCGTGCGGTGTGAAAAGCTGGTTCGGAAACTTCTTCGCAGCTCGAAGCGTACATTTGTTATTTGACGTCACTGCCGTTTCCGCGGTGTCCGCACCGCACGCAAGCTAGGCCTCGCGGCTCTCCGCCGATGGCCATCGGCTGGGCAGCTGCCGTCTGCTTGCGGCGCGCCGCCGACACCGCCGGGCATGCCACCGGGTCGCGTCCGGGTGCTCTCAAAAGCATGGGGAATCCAGAGACAGTCTAGGGAAAACACGTGCGCCCTACATTCGGACATAAAGTCATAAAATATCACGTGAGCCTTGACGTTGTTTGTGACGTCATATATGACGTCCCACATTTTGGGCCATGGAGGAAGGTTTTGGGCCAATCAGCGTTTCCAGTCTAGCTGCCCCGAAACGCTTGTCCACAGGTGCTCAGGACACAAAGTGCTGTCGTGAAAGAATATGGCCAGGACTCTTGACGATAGTTTTAACGGCGCATGGCCTCATTGAGTTCTTTTAAAGCGAAGCTCGTATACCCTTTGAATTTCAGCCAGAAAACAGCCAGAAGGCTGATAGCACCAGTTCCACCCGTGTGGTGAGTGAGGCTGAATAGTCACCCTTATAATATACGATGTTATGCGACAGCTATCACACCATTGGCGAACATGTGCATCGGCGCGGATGGAGATCATATTGCAAAGTTTCTTGGTTTTCTTCAAGATAGGATATGCAGAACTCGCATCACAACGGAGAATTTCTCAATTCGCGTCGTTAACAAGTGAGCTACAGCCCAGAAATAAAATTAACACTCGACCAGTGAGATTTCTGCAACGTAGTTTGCGGATTAGTATTAGTGCGTTAAGCATATAAGCAAACAAATGCCAATGAAATTAGGGCCTTCGTCTTGAGATACATATGAAAGCCACCAAGAGTCAATGACACAAAAGCGTGGGAGATTAAACGGGGGGATAACTCAAAAGTCAATTATTTTCACGTTTGATTAAATGGTAAAAAGAAAACATTCCCGATGCTTTCCTTTGTGTCTGTGGCTCCCTTCTTATGTAGTAGTGGGTTAGGGTTAGTGCTCCCCCCAACCAAGCAGACAGTGCCGCTGACGTGTCCATAACCCCTGAGCGGGTGAGGCATCCCCTCCATCAGTCGCAATGTGACATACCGGTGCACCTCGCCACCCTCCTGGTCAAATCCAACAATCAGTGTCAAACGCCATGTCCTCTGTCCAAACTCCTTAACCCTTAAAGGGACAGAACACTGGCAAACTATGTTATATGATTTTGGTAGAAATGAGAAGATCTTATCTCACACAGTACAAACCGAGCACTACAATATGAAAAAAAAAAAAACGAGGCTTTATAATTTTAATTTGCATTGAAAATCGCTTAAAGACAACTGCGGCGACACCTTGCGGAGAAAAATTAACACTATCACCGTAGTAACCCATGTGATCACTTCTCTGTATTATTTCACTGATTTTCGTAAATGCACACTGTTCTTTTTTCCTGTACGAGTTCGTTACATGTTTTATTCGATTTTGCGTCCTCTCTAGTGCGCCCTTAAATAAAAACCACCACTCCTTTCGCATTGCCAATGGTGTGCGTTCAGCTTTATTACAAGATGGTGCCACAGTGTTTTGAATTCCATGTGTGAAGCGGTGATAGAGCACACTAAAACTATCGTCGACGAGTTGTACGTTACTGTGCCGTAACAAAATTTAATGTGGAAGCTCAAATTGGCGCTACTCTGCACTAAAGAAATGTGTAATTACCGTCTGGTGGGTGAAATTTACATTTGTCTTCAGTACGTCTTTTTTGTCGACAACCAGACGTCCTCGCGGTGGCTGGTCATGGTTCCATCAATAGACTACATAAAAACGGGCATATGCACTGATAGAAAAATTCTCGGTAAAAGTTGTCTCCAGCATTTCTACCAACACCTCTATGACACCGCACACTTTAGATAGCAATCTTTCGACTGCGCTGAAAAAAAAAAATGTAGTCTAAGTTTCAGTGTTCTGTCCCTTTCGCCGCATCTTCCCTCTTCCTGCTCTAATCTCAAAGAGGGAAAAATAAAGTCCTCTTCAATTCGTCTTCCTTCCACCAATGTTTCGCAGGCCTCCGCCAACGCCGGACACTTTTTGGGACAATGAGCGTTTTAATGCTAGCGCATTAAACACATTTTGCTTATCACTGAGAGCATCGGATGCTTTTCGGGAAATAGGCTTCTGTTGTTAACACGTTCCAACACTTGTTCCTCTTTGAATGATACTCTTCTGCTATGTATGGAATCTGAGCTCTGCCAGAGTCATACCGAGATATTATTGACCCCACAAGTGAGCAATGAGAAGCTGTGTATGGACGATGTTACCTCGCAAGGCGTATAATAAGTATACAATCGCAGATAATCTCTCCGGAATGCTTTGATTAGTTTTCTTGCCACTATAAAAAAGCACCTCGTCGTTTTTCTAAGACGGCCTTAGTTACTAAGTGAGAGCGCAGGGCTCAGTTTATAAGCGATATTTTGCTACCTATTTGAGCATTCGAACATTCCTCCATGTTCATAACAGTATCTCGCAATAATCCCTTTTTTCACAATTATTGTGAAACAAAAACACGCTTCATTGGTTTCCGATGGAAGATTTAACATTTCAGGACGAGCGGAGGGAAATTTGGAACTGAGGTTCTGCTATACATCGAGAGGAGTGGCCATTTACATCAATATGTTCATAACAATATCTTACAATCATCCACAGTTGCCACAAAATTAAATATCATGTCCCGGAACGTCGACTTGTCATTTAACACCGGCAAACTTTCGTTTCTCAGAAAGCAACCTTCACTGCAGCTCCGTCTCCGCTTCTTTCTAAGGGGAAAAAGGGAAGGGGGGAGGGGCGTGCCATATTTCTGTCAGACAATAAATGTTCTTTTCTCCTCCTCCTCCTCATTCACCTCCTTGGAGAATAACTGCGGGGAAACATCAGGTACATTTAGCCTTCAACCGGAGTAACCATGCGCAGTGTGAACCAATTGAAGCATTTATTCCCTCTTTGGTCATTGTTGCTTTGGAATATCGAGTCTACATGCGACAAAGTGTTTCTCACCGCAGGACCAACGGCATCTTCAACGCATCTCTTCCTGAGGCAGTGAGCCCCGGTGCAGGCAATCACGCTTACCCAGAGTAGACTGCACGCAACTGTACACTAAGCTCGTGCGAGGTTCGGAAGCACGATCAACTGCTGGTGCGTATACGCGTTGCAATCTCCGCGCCGTCTATGGCGGCCTTTGGCATCAAGACTGGCGTGGCAGCTGCTGACAGCGGCAATCAGTGGAAGCAAGTGCGGAAATCGGCGGCTGAAAGGAATAACGTACGGCGTGTAGATCGATTACGAGATGCGAAATGCGGCACAGGGCGTCGGGGAGTGAGGCTTGAACGCTGTGTAAGAACGCACAAGACGGCACGCCCGAAACGGCGGCAAGTGATTGGTACTTATTCGAAGGCCGCACCCTGAGCGATTGACGGCCGGTCGTTGATTCGGTGCGCTACGTGGCCTTGGCTTGACTATCAGTCGCGTACACATGGTTATTTCACTCCCATAGGCAGCATTTTGCTAATGCAGCCTCAACGGAACATAACCACACATTAAAATGTGTTCAGTCTTCACCCACCCTGCTCAGATGATAGCTCCTTATCTCTCCATGTCTGTTGGAAACATTCATCACCTTGCGTGCTATCTTCTTTTAAGTTCGGAATAAAGTTTGGTTTTATGGCGTTTAAAGTCCCATAGTGACACAGGCTGTGAGGGAATGAGTCCGGAAATTTCGACGACCACCTTGTGTCGTGCACTGACAATCTCAAAGCCGCTGCGTTTCGCCTCCATCGAAAAGCGACCGGGATTCAATACCGCGTCCTTGGGTTCAGCAATCGAGCGCCTCAACCACTGTGCCCCCGAGGTGCAATAAATTAATTTAAAACGAGTCATACACTCTAAGAAACCCGACAAAAGTAATTACTTCCTTCTTGGACAACTCTCAATTGTCGATCCCATTTCGGTTGGAAAAGTATTAGTCTTAGGTTTTCCTTCTACGTTTTGGAGTCACTGAAGTAGAGCGTTTGTTAACTTTGTGGTTCAATGTTTCAGGCGTTTCTTTTACGGCGCCTCCTTTCTAATCAGCTCCTCTTTTTTACGCAGCTTGTACACTTAGCTGAGTGAAAGAACCGTTCGTTGCTTAAAACCATAGTTTGAAAGGAAGTTGGAGTAACTGCGCACCTAGTATATCGGGCTTCCGGACGAATCTTCGCAGCAATAACATTGCAAATAAACGTCTGCCTATCAACTCTCGTCTCACGCCTGAAAATTTAGCTATGCGCAAAAACTTTGACGGCAACAGCGTTTTCGAACAGAGCCAAGGGGCCCTAATGTAACACACCAACAAATAGGAGGAACTGATTCTAACGAGGGGAGCACAGTGTGACGCCTCTTGTTGTTAAGTGAAGACGAGAGCAAACATAGGGCTGAAAAAGCAGACGCTAGCGAGACAAATTTCTGGCGCACAACCAGCCTATCGGGCTGGGATCCATGGAGCCGCGACGACGGCACGTATATCTTTCTGCACGGGAAGCTTCGATCACCTTTATATTCTTCAATCAAGCGTGGGAAATCGGTAATTTAGGCGTAAAAAGAAAGCGCCTGGACGCATGCTGAGATCAATAGCGCAGAAGCGAAACGAATAAATGGCGAAGCCATAAGTATGGATGGATATGCGCGTCGTCGTCCTTGGCTGCCTGATAACGCGCGTCCTCTGCCTGCGAAGCAGAGAGACGGGCAAATATAAACAGGGGGAGGGATGACTATAAAAAAGAAAACAGTTTGCTGCGAGGAAACGGAAGCCGCGGGAACGCTTCCAGTGAGGAACGCATGCGGCGTGTGGATCATTCGTATATAACACGTAGACGACGGGACCACCTTGGTGGAGCTGTCTTCTGTGCGCGTGGCTCGTGTCCAAGTGGTCTTGTGAGCGCGCCTGTGTGCCTGAAGACAGGAGGCTTGGTCATGCGAACCGTATCGGAGCAAATCACAGACTGGACACCGGAGGAGGTAAAGCGAAGGAAGAGCGTCTTGTTGGCATCGTCGCGGCGTCGTCGTCTATTGAGTGTCTTGGCTTGCGCAAGGTTCCGGTAAACTATAGCTCCTGTTGAACGCGATTCGACACGCAGAAAAGCGCGCTGTGAGCTCGCCATGGTAGTGACTACGCCGGGAGGCGACGTAAAAGCGCGCTTTCCTGACCTGACACATTGGGTAATTTATAGCGTATGACGAGAAGATTGGCGGCGCACAAGCAGGTTCTGGCGGGGTTGACGGATTGGTTAGTTGTTTAGCGAAGCTCGGAGACGGCGTTGCGTCAGTTTAAGTACACGCACGCGTTTACGAGACCGCGTTGTCTAGGTGCAGCTCTCAGAGCTTCACAGATGCCTGGCTTGAGGGATTATTTGCGAGGGGTAACTTGCACGTTATTTTCGTTTTTTTTTTTTTGCTTTTCTTCTGATGCCAGACAAGTGACTTCGATTAGAATGCGTAGGAAAGAAACGAACGCAATCCTCAGACATATCGATTTATACAAAGCACACAAAGCAAAGCGAAAAAAAAAGAGAAAACGACAAAAAACGAGGTGAGGACAGGACAAGTGCTACTATCAACAAACGTTTATTGCGTTCCAGAGCATACTATATATATATATATATATGTATGTATATGTATATGTATATGTATATGTATATATATGCACTTCGGAATCAAAAGCGGAAAGAAGGTAAGAGAGACTACGACATATTCACGCGGACACCTATGTTAAGAAATCCAGCTCGGTTCTTGATAGAGCCGCGGATGGTTTGGCGATGCATTCATCCCCTGACCGTGCTATCAGCGACGCTTCCACAATCTCCCCAGTCAGGCCGGTGCGGTGGGGATACAAAGCAATCATTTGGTCGAACAAAGGATAGCACAATACCTCACGGTCACACATTTTATTGCGAAAGCAACACTACTTTCACTTTTCAGCCCTTCGAGTAGCGAGGCGGTAGCTACCATTGACCTTTAGCGTGACCTTTGGCGCGCCGCCAAGCACAGCTGCGCAAAAACAGCCGGAGTGACGTCATCCCATCTGCCGCAAAAGCAGGGGCCCCAACTCGCGCCGTCAACCTTCGAGGCGGTAGCTACTAACCGCGGCCTAACTCCCGCTCTCTCTTTATGGGGGAGAGCCGCGGTCGGAGGTGGCGTCATACAGTAGGATAAATTCAGGCCCCGGCTCGCGGTATCAACCAGATGTTGCGATGTCGCCTACGGCCGAGGCAGTTCGTCAGAATGCAAAGAGGAAAGAACAGCGAGCTACCGAGACGGAAGAAGAACGAGAAGAGCGACTTTCTAAGCGGCGTTCCAAGTATGCAGCTCGCCGGCGACGTACAATCTCTTCTGCTACTACGGAAACAACTACCGAAGAGTTGGATTTGATGAGTCTGCTCAAAAACAAGGACGACGCAGTATCTCTTTGCAGTGTAGAACGTTGGAACGCGAGCAAACGGCAGCGACGTGCCCAAGAAACGACAGCAGCGGCTCGCTCGACAAGGAACGTGCGTTTCGAGACCGGGAAAAGGAAAACCGAAGAAAACGGCGTGCCGAAGAGACACCCCAGCAGAGACACCACCAGCTGAACCTAGGCGTAGCCATAGCTATTGCTTTCGAAATTACCAGGCTTAACCAAGCTAAGCCACGGCCAATTTTTTTTACATTGGGCGGCTAACTGTCCGTCTATGGCAATGCTGCTGACTTTGTTAGAGAGCTCTTGCAGCCGGACGTTCAGGCATCCACAGTCTGGCCAATATAGTGTCTACCACATGAAAGCGGGATTTTGTACACAGCTTCCTTCTGGTACCAAGGGATTTAGTGCACGCCGGTTTTCGCGTACGCGTGGGGCAACTTAATCGACAAAGGCTCATATGCTTCTTTGGCGCGGTATAAACAAAACAAAACGGACCTTTGCCCCACCTCCTTACGATTTTACGAGAACCCTAGCATGTAGGGGATGGCAGCTATCTACTCTTTATCTCGTCTTTCTTTTTCTTTTCTCTTATTTTCTGCTATCTGCTCGTCACTCAAGCTAGCCTCAGATTTCCGTTTGCGATGCAGGACCTCAGCAACGGAAACGATCACGTGCCTAGGGTAACCTGCCTCTTCCAAACGAGCCACCTGTGATCGAACTCTCTTCAATGGTGTGTTGTCATGACTTTCTGAATGTACTCGACAAGAAGGACAGCACGATATTCCTCTTAACCAGCTTAAAGTGCGACGAATTGTACGGAATGGGAGGTTGTTGGCCCTTATCTCATACACCCAACCCGCGTGATCTTTAAAATACAGAAGCAAATCTAAAACCTGAATTTTTTCTGCTCGGACAATTCGGTGGTGAATGCGAGTGGCTTAAAGCATGCATAAAAAGAGGCTAAAATTCGCGAGACAATAAGGTATCTAAGAGCGAAAAACTCATCCGAAGAACTGCTGACAAACGGGAAATAGCAAAAAAGGTGCGTTGGCAGTAGCGCTTGTCCTAGAGTCACCTCGTCTTTTGTCGATTTTCTTGCGCTTTGCTTAGTGTGACGATGAACCAACACGCCCAAACATTTTTCCTTCTAAATAGCAAACCCTTCCAATGAGTTTTGAACTTGTCGGTTCATGATTATTGAAAAAACATACTCGCGTCTCTTCGTTATTCAGCTTCATTCCGTGGTTTCTGGTACGTATATGTGACCAGCATAAACACTGTCAGGAAACGAAAAGACGCTGACATGAAGAAAGTCATAGTTCATATCACAAATTCCTGTATTGTTCATTCCATCTGCGAATGTTGACACAGCAATCTAGCTGTGTTCTTAGTAGCGTGAAAGGTTCCGGCCGGGTTCCCTGAAACGGGGCAAACAAGACAAAATGCCTCTTTTGTATGCGTTCTGTAGTCTCAGCACATGCCTGCGTGTTCACATTCGCGGGTTTATGCGTCTACGATGTGTGCGTTTCAGGGGCGCGAGTGTGAATGTATAGACCGAACAATAGGTTTTATGTGGCTCTGTGTGCGTTTAGAGTGTGATATCTGTGCTATGAGTCTGGGCCCATTTGGTTTATTCGGACGTTCTTGAGTTTTGTTTCTCTTGTTCATGGCTCGAAGCTGCATGAATATTCTCTTTAAAATATATACGTTGATGGGGGGTGTTTAAACGAGCACTTAACAATCGAGGCATGCGAAAGAGATTGTACGCACATCGCCCCAGATTGTCTTAGTATGGCAGGAAGTGGCTGGCAGCTTGAAGACCTGAGGCAATGCTGCAGTTGCGGACCTCAGTTTTTACGCCTCTATTTAAAGCAAGCAGCCCTCCCCGCTTCGTCACGCCAATCATCCAAGTTAAGACAGGGCGAGCCAGACGTTTCGAACCAATGCTCATTTATGCTGAAGGATGGTCTTCAGCGCATTTCCTATAGAGTAAGAGCTGTACTATATAGCTGTACGGTGGAATTACGCCTCGAGATAACGGGGTGTGTTCTTCTAGAAGTGGAAGCGTAGGTTCGTGCAGCAGTAGACTTGTGGTAACGGGTTTACAGCTTTTTTTCCTGTGATTACGGTCTCTATAGACGTGCAACGCAAATATTTATTTTTCACCTACACTGCCAAAATTTGTGCTTTGCAGTGCCGGTAGTCTGTACCTTGGGTCCCTGCTATATTTAGCGAGAGGCGTGCGACGTGATAATATGGTGCCATACGTTTGGCAAAGAAAACGAGTATCGATGCTCAGAGCTACATGACAACATCGACGAGAATTTGACAGGAATTCATCATTCCTGCTCACTTTCTGCTCTCAAGCGTGCGCAAAGCTACATGTTTTATTGGCTAGTGTTAGCGTGCATATCTATATTGAGAACTTGGTGGCCAATGGTTTTTAGGGCTTCTTCATTTTGTAGAACTTTATGAACGCACCTGTGTCCTGAGATGCGCACGTCTAAATTTTCGTCCCAGTTCGTCTAATTACGCATGCGAGACGGCGGCTCTCGGCGTGAAGCACCTCCCGTGTGTGACGCAGCTGTTGCGTATGGCACTGCCTTGCAAGAGTGTGTAGCGAGCGGCGCCGTGGATCACGAATGCTGAATCAGTTCTAACCGTGAAAAGAGACTTCACATCTGCCTATGCATGTGGCTTGCACTAGCGCTGCTATCGGGAATAAAAACAGCATATCACGGCCTATTTTATCTCATCTATGTTTATAGACCAACACCGGTCTGTGACGTAAGCGCGATGCGGTGGCGCTTCTGTCGCCAGGCTGGGCCGATTGGGGGTGAAAGCTAGGCTTAGTGCCCATAGGAATACATGGACCCGAAAAATTTCGAACCAATCTTCTAATTTCACAGCACCCCTATGATCTCGTTATTCGGTGCAGAGAAACCATGAACATCCTAGAACAGATCACGAAAATATAAAATCACATTACCGAGGCGAAGTATTTTTAAAATACCGCGAAACGTATGCTGATGCGAGTTGGGAGGGCGACCCTTAGAAATACATGTAAACACAACTTACCGGAACATTTTACTCGGTTCAGCAGCGTTGAACCCTTCTCATTTTTTTGGTGAACTTCTTGTATTACGCCCCGACATCATGTTGCATGGTACACTACATTCCCTTGCAAGTGCTGCAAGTCTGACGACTTGTGGGACCGTTCATAGCACGATAAACTGACCGCGCACAGTTGCAGACGGCAATGCACCACCGGCGCTGTCGCTAGCAGACGCTCCGGAGCTGGAGGCGACCGCGGTGGGTATCGCCTGCTGCGCTGTCATCTGCTGCAGTGGGCGCCTCGCGTGCGGTCCGTATTGTCGTACGGCGTTTGACAACTGTATTTTAAATGTAATTCTGTCTAGGATGTATCACTTGAGGGACAGTATTATCAAGCTAATTTACCCCATGCTGCAGCATCAGACTGTAAACAAAACTACGTGATTCGCTACATGAGCATTTTGGGGGTGTCCGGTTCACAACATAGATTTTTCGGGAGTTTTAAAAGTAGAACACCTCCGCAATGACGCAGCATACTTCTTCAAAGCGCTGGTCAATGTTTAACGACCGGCCACCACTTCTAATGCTCTGCTGAACTCGAAAAATGTTGCGGTAAGTTGCATTTACTTGTGTTTTTATGGGTCGCCCTCCCAACTTGCACCCCCATACGTTTCGCGGTGTTCTAAAAATACTTCGCCTCGGTAATGAGATTTCATACTTTCACTATCTGTTCTAGGATGTTCACGGTTGCTTTGTACCGAATAAGGACATCATAGGTGCCTCGTGAAATTAAAAAACCGCTTAGAAATATTTCGGTTCCATGTATTCTTATGAGCGCTAACCCGATTTTTCACCCCCAGTTGGCTTCGACGCCATGAGCACCCCCTTTGTTTGTAAACACGGTGTTGGTCTATAGGGCGGTACCAAGCCTAGTTGCTAAGTTACAAAGTTATCGCTTTCTCTAGTCCACTAGCACAGTGTTTTATCGCTTTCGCTCGTCAAGAAAGAAACGCTGGCCGAGAACAAAACGTGATCCGCGTCGCCGCTCGCTGCACACTCTTGCATGGCAGTGCCATACGCAACAGCTGCGTCATACGTGGGAGGGGCTTCACACCGAGAGCCGCCCGTCTCGCATGCGTAATTAGACGAACTGGAACGAAATTTTAGACGTGCGCTTCTCAGGACACGGGCACCGTTAATAAAATTCTACAAAATGAAATTAGAAAGAATTTGCCTCCAAGTTCTCAACATAAATATGCACGCTAACTTCCACCAATAAAAAGTTAATTATTGAATTTAAGGTGATTACTGAGTTTACGGGGACAATGAATACCCCAATTTGTGTCCGCCTGGACGCATCACCAATGTAAAAAACCGGCATGAAAGTACGGCATTTTGTTTTCTTTTTAATAATCAGTAAAGTCTAATTTTGAACACGCTGGGTATATATATATATATATATATATATATATACATTGCTTTCCTGCCCTATATATATATATATATATATATATATATATATATATATATATATATATATATATATATATATATATATATATATATATATATATATATATATATATATATATATATATATAGGGAGGGCAGGAAAGCGCAGCAGCGGGCGGCAGAAAGTTAGGTGGGCGGAATAAATTAAGTTCGCAGGAGTCAAGTGGTTGCAACTAGCACAGAACCGGGGTAATTGGAGGATTCAAGAAGAGGGCTTTGTCGGGCTGGTTGGTTCATGTTGAATGGAAGGAAGGAACAGCTCAAACGGACGTGTAGGACGGCGAGACAGACACAGCTCATGTGTCTGTCTCGCCTTCCCGTCCGTTTGAGCTGTTCCTTCCTTCCATTTAATTGGAGGAATATGGAAGAGGCCTTCGTCCTGCAGTGGGTATAATGATGATGATGATGTTTTCTGATTACAATTTCTGTACAATGCGAACATGAGCCAAGAAAGCTTTCGCCTTAAATTTGCAACCCTGCAGCGTTCGTGAGACGACCAACGCGTTCCTCTTGTTTAACGCTTTGACGGATGGCGGAACGCATAGGTCCTACTCTTTAAATAAGCTATTCAGTGCAGTTCGCAGCACTTAACAAGAGCTGAAGCCGCAAATTTCATCGGCTTTGCTATCTTAAATTTTTTACTCCACTTTGTCTTTTTCTGCCCATTTTGGAAGCTGCATGAATTGCAATGAGATGCTTGGTGGGTGAATTTACCTACTTCTTGCATTTTAACAACGTTCACAGAAAAGCGAGGGTGTATAAATTATTTTTAGAAAACGTAGTGTTGCACTAGTGATGCGTTTTGACGCCTTTACATATTTTTTTAGGTTTATTGAGTGAAGTGCGCGTATGAGCATGACGCTAAAGCAGAATGCCACGATTCTTCTTTTTTTTTTTTTTTTTGCGCAGAAAAGAATATCTGAGGGCGAAAGAAGCCTTGAAATTTTATTTTAATTCACCTGGCAAGTTGAACGACAGCACTGATGCGTAGTGCGCAAGTAGACCTCTTGAGCAAGGCTTTCTGCTTGGAAGCTATAAGAGCAGCGAAGAAGGCGAGGTTTTGCCACCCCTGCATCTTTCCGCTACAAGCTTACGCGGAAGCCTTACTCTGAAAAAAAGAAAAAAGAAAAATGCAAATGTCGAGATGCACCTGAAGGGTTAGATGATATAACAGCCAGCCAGCGAGATATGTCGAAATGCCTTTCGACGATTCCAACGCTTGGAATCGCGTTTGTATCGCAAGGTATCTCGTAAAGAAGCACTGCGCTTGAAAGCATACTCATGCTGCATTGATGCTTGACGTGAGTCTGAGGACATATTGTGTCCCACATGGCGAGTACGCCCATCGAAGTTAATGAAACGTGCGCTGCCCCACTTTTTCTTTTTGGGGGAGGAAATGACGATTTCCAGCAACCATATATTTATTTTAATAGAACAGTTCCGGAAAAGTATCTGGTGATGGAAACGGCTCCAAAATTATTTTTTGTCGTCCATCAAAGGGCTAAAGAAAAAGAAAAGCTGTGCGGGCTCGAAAAGATACGAATAAGGGCTCTTCTGCGCCAATGGCGTTTTGCATATATATATATATATATATATATATATATATATATATATATATATATATATATATATATATATATATATATATATATATATATATATATATATATATATATATATATATATATAAGCAGATCAATCAAGGGGAAATGAGGGTGCTCGTTATAATGCATAAAGGAAAGAAGCCAACAGTCGGCGAGGCCAAGGAAAGCGTTGGGGATGGTATGTTTATGTCATTTTTTTTAATGTTTACTTCGATAACCACAGAAATTAGTAATGTAATCTGTTTAGGGGAAAGATAATTAGACACAAAGTAGAAGAAAAAAAAAAAAAACAACGTGCCGATGGTGGGATCCGAACCCACGACCTCCGAATAACGCGTCCGGTGCTCTACCAACTGAGCTACATCGGCCGCTGTCCCCCCTGCTACTTTCGTGGGTATTTATGTTGTCTGTATACGAACCTTGAGAGTGTTCACCAGCGCCACCCTCAGCCCTAGCGGCGGACGTGGGACGTCCTTTGTTGCCGCCAGCGTCACGTAGAACGTGATCAAGAGCGAGGGCGAAAGCTGTGCTAGAACCCTCTTACGCTACCTATGGCTTCAAGACTGCCAGAACCGAGACCCCCGTAAGCTACAAGCAGATCAATCAAGGGGAAATGAGGGTGCTCGTTATAATGCATAAAGGAAAGAAGCCAACAGTCGGCGAGGCCAAGGAAAGCGTTGGGGATGGTATGTTTATGTCATTTTTTTTTTAATGTTTACTTCGATAACCACAGAAATTAGTAATGTAATTTGTTTAGGGGAAAGATAATTAGACACAAAGTAGAAGAAAAAACAACGTGCCGATGGTGGGATCCGAACCCACGACCTCCGAATAACGCGTCCGGTGCTCTACCAACTGAGCTACATCGGCCGCTGTCCCCCCTGCTACTTTCGTGGGTATTTATGTTGTCTGTATACGAACCTTGAGAGTGTTCACCAGCGCCACCCTCAGCCCTAGCGGCGGACGTGGGACGTCCTTTGTTGCCGCCAGCGTCACGTAGAACGTGATCAAGAGCGAGGGCGAAAGCTGTGCTAGAACCCTCTTACGCTACCTATGGCTTCAAGACTGCCAGAACCGAGACCCCCGTAAGCTACAAGCAGATCAATCAAGGGGAAATGAGGGTGCTCGTTATAATGCATAAAGGAAAGAAGCCAACAGTCGGCGAGGCCAAGGAAAGCGTTGGGGATGGTATGTTTATGTCATTTTTTTTAATGTTTACTTCGATAACCACAGAAATTAGTAATGTAATCTGTTTAGGGGAAAGATAATTAGACACAAAGTAGAAGAAATTACATTACTAATTTCTGTGGTTATCGAAGTAAACATTAAAAAAAATGACATAAACATACCATCCCCAACGCTTTCCTTGGCCTCGCCGACTGTTGGCTTCTTTCCTATATATATATATATATATATATATATATATATATATATATATATATATATATATATATATATATATATATATATATATATACTTGCCATATATGCTGCGATAAATACTAAAAATACCCTTTTCACGTGCGTTCCCTGTGAATGAGTAATGAACAACAAAAGAATTTCTCTGAGTAACGCACCTCGTTCAATAGCCGCACGTGTGCGACAGTTCATGGGTTGGTCACGCAAAGACCACGCCGAGCGGCTTGCTATTTACAACTGGCAAAACACGTGTCAACTGGCAACTGCGTGTAAGCCAGTGCCGGACTTCTTTGAAGTCAGCGGTCGTCGTATGGACCGCCCTGCTTTCCAAGTCTTCCAATCTCACTGCAGTGTTCATGAGTCTGTTCTCCCCCGAGCATAGGCGGAATTAGGGTGGAGAGGGCAAGAGCAGGCGTCGGCGCGACATGGAATAAACATGGGCACCCCACTGAGCAGACGGTCGTCCTCGGTTCCGACACGCTACGGCTCGTCCCTGTTCAACGATTCAAGGATGCTAGTTGTTTGCTTCAACGCATAGCCGCACAACCAGAAAATAAAGGTCGTAGGCAGGTGAGGAGCCGGCTACCTCTGTGCTCTCCGACAGGGATTATTATCAGCGTAGTCATTCTGCAGAATGACTACGCTGATAATAATCCCTAATGTCTAAGAACGGGTTCTCACAGCTCGATTAGCTAGTTACACTCACAAATTAGCAAAGCAAAAGGAGACCACAACCTTAATTAAGAGAGCTGTCTAATGCAACAACAGTGAACCTAAGTTGCACACACATCGCCAGCATTTTAGGGCTGATGGGTTTGATATTTCTAGCGTGAACCTCCCATACTGGTTAGCGATACATACAATGAAGCTTATAAGCCCGCTTCGGCTTTTAAGAAAAATTGTTTTCCATAAGAGCTCATATCTGCTTTAAGTATTTTCAAACGTAGGCGTTATAAATACAAAAAAAATAAGTATAACGACATAATAAAGTACTTGAAATTTCTTTATAGTATTAGTGAAATTATCAATGCCCTAATCAAGGCTCTCTTTCAAGAGTAGGGATTTCTAGCTACGTATCGAGCTTTTTTGGTAGACCTTTCCAGCGAACTTTTCTCAAGAAACAAATCAATAGCTGGCAGCCCCCCGTTTGATACTTGCATGCACTGCCTATACACTTTCGAGACATGCCAACCAAATGCTGTTCTTTTTTTGTTTCTTGTTTTTGCTTGAACTTTGCCTATTTTCTGCCTGTCCGCACCAGCAACACAAACAAGCATTCCAGCATCAGTCTATAATTAAAGTCTTGTCATAGGCGCGCAAGCTTTGACGATTGATATTTTAAATGCATAACTATATAGCGTGCCCTAAATAAGAGAACTTGTGATGCTGTACATGTGGGTGTGACCTATGACAGACATAGCTGATTACGTCTCGCAAGTAAATGTGCATATGGCATGTGCATGACAAGTGTCCTAACGCTAACTGCCTTTTGAGGACGCACTGTTCTTGCGAGTTACATCTTTATCGTGACGCCCATTTCTGCCAAAAGACACACCCTTCTCGAAGGTCGCTAAGTAGTGTCATCATCGCGTGCGCCAACAGCGCGCCTGCCTCCCCCCGCCGCGGCCATGATACTGCATACGCTGTTCTGAGGGTCATACATATTCATTGCGAACTTCTCTCGGACGCGTCCTCTTAATCGATTCGAGTCCTCCCCCCGCTGACTATCGCGAACTAAACGCGCGATAAACGGACCTGAGTGCACAACAACTCATTTATATGAACGCGGGAAAACGCGTCAAAACCAAGGTGAGCATGCGGACGCTGCCGCTTAAAGCAAATCCCTCGACGCCCTGCGCACGGGAATCCCGTATTGTCGCGAATATAGCCCTTCCATTCTCCTTGTTTGTTCCTATTGCAGCCAATAGGAAAGGGCAAAGTTCCAAATCTAGTCCGGCCACCTGACTTCTCTTGCTGAGCGAATAACTTCTCTTGCAATCAACTACGTTACCGTAAATATTAATGGACACCTTTACTTCACATCACATATACTACACATGCTTATTCTATGTTATTTGGACTTGACTGTCCCGAGTGCTCTCTAACCCACTCGGCTCACTTCCCCCCTCTTAACGTCGCACCTATCATCTCCATTTCCATCGCTGTGTTGTCCTCAGTTTGAGTTAACCCTTTTCGTTTGCTTTCACGTCTCTGTCGCATAGTACGGTTAAGAAACAGCGGTTATATACCAACTTACGTCTATTAACCACCTCAGAGTGTCTGCCCAATGTTATTTTTATTTTCCTAGTTGTATAACTGTGAATGGTGCACGTCAGTGTCACCGGTTGTCACCTGTCGTGAGTAGATGCAGTCTTTGTCAACATTCAACTGTTCTTTTGCCACACAACTGAACACTATTTTATTTTTCTTCATAATTATTTCTGTACTCTCATTTCTGTATTGCCTGTCAATAGAGTCAGTAATGCTTTGCACTTTGGTCTCATGGTTACTCAACAAGTCAATGCCAAGAGAAAATTGGAGACAGCTACGGTATTCTCCATTGGCTTGTACTGCCGCACTTCGCAATCCTGTTATTTCAATATATCTTCTAAACATGCGGTGAATATGGTGAAATCGTATCTCTTTGCCTGATGCCGTCGTGGTTGGAACCCTGTCTATTTCTCTGCACGGTGGCTGTGCATGCATATATATATACAAAGAAAGGTGTTAGGCAATAGACACAATCTCCCCAGTACTATTCACAGCTTGTTTAGAGGAAGTATCCAGAGACTTGGAATGGGAGCAGTTAGGGATAAGGGTAGATGGAGAGTACCTCAGTAATCTGCGATTTGCTGATGACATTGCCTTGCTAAGCAACTCGGGGGATGAAATGCAAATAATTATTGATGACCTAGACAGGAAAAGTAGAAAGGTAGGCTTGAAAATCAATATGCAGAAGACTAAGGAAATGTTCAACAGCCTCGGGAAGGAACAGCAGTTTACATTAAATAGCGAAATACTGGAAGTAGTAGGCGAATATGTCTACTTAAGACAGGTAGTAACCGCAGATCCGGACCATGAAAAGGAAATATCAAGAAGAATAAGATTGGGATGGAGCGCATTTGGCGAGCACTCGCATATTATGACTAGCAGCTTACCGGTATCGCTCAAGAGGAAAGTATACAACAGTTGCATCTTGCCTGTACTCACCTATGGGGCTGAAACGTGGAGGCTAACCAAGACAGTTCTACGTAAGTTGAGGACAACCCAGAGGGCTATAGAACGAAAAATGGTAGGGGTAACATTAAGAGATAGAAAGCGTGCAGAGTGGGTCAGAGAAATAGCTCAAGTTACCGACATTCTAGTAGAAATTAAGAAGAAGAAATGGACATGGGCAGGACATGTAGTACGAATAGAGGATAACCGATGGTCGCTGAGGGTAACAAACTGGATTCCAAGGGAAGGAAAGCGTAGCAGGGGGCGGCAGAAAGTTAGGTGGGCGGATGAGATTAAGAAGTTCGTAGGGGTCAAGTGGATGCAGCTAGCACAAAACCGGGTTAAGTGGAGAAATATGGGAGAGGCCTTCGCCCTGCAGTGGGTATAATCAGGCTGATGATGATATATATATATATATATATATATATATATATATATATATATATATATATATATATATATATATATATATATATATATATATATATATATATATATATATATATATATATATATATATATATATATATATATATATATATTACCGATATCAAACGTTTTCAAGGCAACTTATTAAAAGTAGTATGTTCAAAGAGTCACATCGAAAAACTTAATATTATATATATATATATATATATATATATATATATATATATATACAAGCCTCTTCTGCAGCCCGAGTTAAGCGTTTCTTCCTGACTGCTCAGGTTTCTACCGTGTCAAATGCTTCCTGATGATTTACGAAAGCCGTATGTAGGGCTTCCCCATATTCTTCGTTGGTACTTTGCGCTAACATGGCGGTAGACAAAAAGCTTGAACCTCTAGCCGTGCTTTCAGACTACGCCAGACGGGGAGCTCGAAAATGCGCTTCTAATCAATTGTTGGAAGTGCAGCGGCTTTCAGGTTGGTTAGTGCCATTGTGCTGCTGCTATCTTCTTTGTTATTATGACAACCGCACGTACACAATAGTATAGGCCAAAACGGAGACAAACTGTGAATAACCAGTACTCGCTTTACCTGTTGTGTGCCTGCAGATATGTATGTGCTCCTAGAGATGGCGGCACTCAACTACGGAATAAATATGCCTTTTCAGCTTGATTTGAGGTTTTTATTAGCACTTGGTGATCTCTGACGCAGGAGTTCGAATAAGTATTATCCAGGAATATCTTGGCAGCGTAGAGATGCCATAATATTCCTTGGCGGTTAAATTCGTGCTAATGCGGGATAAGGAAACAGGAAATTATAAAAATAAATGAGCATGAGAGAAAGAAAGCGGTACGGTACAGCTTGCGTACGTGGAAGAGTGCACCAATTACGCATGGTGTCTCCTTCTGGAAAGAAAAGGGTATGCGTGCGTAAGAGCGCGCGCGACAAAATGTTTCCGATGAGAAATGGCGACCTGTCGGAGGAGCGCTGCCCCAAAGCAAAGTCCCCCCCCCCCCGTACATCGTGGCGTTCTGCCCCAAGGTTGTACGACGCCGTTCGCCCGTAGAAGCCGGTCATTTGTCTCCTGCGCCAAGTCTAATTACTACCACCGAGAAGGGTAGAAATAAATGAGGAAGATGATCGGAGCCTTGTGAGGCAGCATCACCCGCAGGTTTCTATGTACAGTCATCTTTTTTTCTTATTTTTTTCTTTTTCTCATGATATTCAATTCTAATTTTTTACTCGTGTGTACGTGCAGAAGGGGTTGTTTTCTAATTGGCATGCACATCGGCCTCGGCAGCAACACCGTGCGCGCAAAACTAATGGTGGCAGACTTGAAGCGAGATAACCATAGATAGCGCCACTTCCAGCAATTACGGCTTATTGGGACGGGACATTCGAGCTAGGCTCAAGTTGTACAGTCTTGAGTGTTTCCGATCGGGTTGCAATGCTCGACTATTATTTTGTTTTCCTTTTTTATTTTTCCACGAGAGACGCTTCCCGGGATACCCTGCCGCTCACAAGGCCTACAAGATCACTAAACGTGCTTTGTAGGTGCTAATAATATGGAAATAAAATAAGATCCTGATAGCTAGAAGAACTCACATTATTTAAAGTTTAGAACTTTCAGGTAAGCTTTTAGGCACACTAAATTCATCATTGTTATACATGTGGCCACGATCACATAGCACTGAGGAAATAACCTTTGCTGGCAATTCAATTTGAAGCTCCTTGTCACTATTCAGCTTAAATATAGCCTAACAGTTCTATTTTTGTTTGGGGTTATTTTCTTTTTACGTTATTTCCCCACGGCTTCGCTTCACCCCCTTTCCCCCAGCTTGTATTTAAAATCTTAATAGGTGCCACAGCTGTTACTGTTGAATGCTTATTGCGAGTGCAAACCAGTTTGTAACGAAATAGACTGAATAAAATAGCAGCTAATTAACATGTAGGTCATTTTTTTTTTTTTGAGACCCTGGTGATAACATTTGCGAATCGCTCCGTACATAAGCGCAGCAATCAGTTCTTGGATGTAATTTCCTAATGACGGAACCAAATACTATCAGTGGCCTCAGTAACCACAGCAGTTATGTGTAATCAGCATTATTTTGGCCACCAGATCAACTGCCTGCAAGAGATTTGCTCACGATGTTAGCATATTTATTGGACATGATGGGGCGACGCGTTCCCGTGTTTAGAACAATCATAATAACTGATACCTTGTGTAGCGCGAATACATAGAAAAGACACAGAGGCCACTGTACGGGCTAAGAGCTTCCAAATTAATAAACGTGGCGATTGTGGACCCACCGTCTGTGTATTCGTGACCAGGAAATTTCCGTCTCCTTTTTTTTTTTTCAACAAATTAGGGCAATGCATTTATTAATTTCCATTTCGAGCGTGGTACGGCGCCCCAAATTTCGAATAGCTTCCAGTATACTTAGCGTATGTTAACGTATTTTTCCTACAGTAGGCAATCATCACTATTATTTTAGGTTTTCCGGTCAGCACTTTGTTTTTTTTTTTGTGCTAATACCTCTAGCATTGCAACTTTATACAGCCTGTATTTGAATGCCTTTGAGTAGTATCCGGCTGCGACCAATTTGGACCCCGTAGAGTTCTTCGACGTTTACTTCAATCTCCACGCGTAATCGTGCTCTAGCATTCACGCTCATAACAATTTAACGATATACGGGACTAAATACGGGCTGATACGCTACCTTGTGACCAGTGGAATGTTTGCAAAACCAATGCGAAGATTACCGCGGTCTCCTCAAAAGCCAGCATGCGCAACATCATTTGATATGTCCCAGCAGGTAAGCGAGTTCACCAATACAAAGAATAATCGACAGGTGTGATTTCCGCAACATGTACGTTGTAACTTGCACACAGGTGATGGGTGCTGCTAGTTTTCCGGTCCAACATTAATAAGCTGTGAAGCCACCAGGCAAATTACCCAAGCATAGATGTTAGTGTTTCATTGTTAGCGCCAGCGTTCCATATGTGCCTTTTGTTATCGGTGGTGCTGTTCCATTAGTCAAACGATGCTTCAGCATACGCATATGCATTTGTATACCGACATACAGAGCGCGAAATGTGCACACCTTCAATGGTAATAAAGGCGCTTCCGGCCTTGCGAGGCAACTGAGGTTGAAGAATGCAGTAGCGATAGAGGTCTTGGCTGGCGACCGGAAAACTTCGCAGACTTCGAGATGACCCTGCTTGGACACCATCGTCCCGCGAAGGCTTGACAACAACAGTAGGCGCGGAGTGAGATACGCAAACTGTATTGCTTCAGGTAGATAGTAGTCTGCAGTGCTAATGGAACCGATAATGCGAGAGAAATAGCAAGACGTGTAAGATCCGTAACTATACTGATTTAAAAAGCGTACTGAGAACTTTGCAGTCACAAAACGCGATTTCGTATGGCGCCTGTAGGACGCGCGTGTCGAAGTGCTTATATGCGACGTGGTGTGGAATTAAAATTGAAACGAGCCGGTTGAAAGGAATTGTCTACTCATACAAGTTGCTTCGGGGCTGTGTGCTATGCGCGTTACTGGTCACTCCGGTTTAATTGGTATATCGTTTAGCTGCTGAACCCAAGGGAACGAACTCTGAAGTAGTTCAGTGGAACCGATATGAAAAGCATCCGTGTGATGGTGGTTACACACTACAGCGTCTTTCATATCCGAATGGCAGATTTTGGTCATTCAGCCGCGCACACCATAGCACAGAATACAATTCCAAGGCCTACCATACCGTACAATGCCATTCGTGCTATAACCTATCTTACCCTATCATACGACACTGTACCGTGCATATGTAAAACTATGCACATAGAGTAGCAGCCAATTCAACTCCGACATGGTTCAGTAACAGAATTCAGTTTCACGCGTTTTGCAGTTGTCAGCCTCGGCAGCCCAAAGCGAAAGTATAACATTCCGCGAGGCTAGTTGGTTGTTGAAAGGAGAAGCACAAATGCGGATAAACGCAATAGCAACAAGAAGAAGAGCTTCACCATTCGTTCATTCATTCATTCGTTCATTTGCTGCAGGAACACAAAAATGTGTTTTGAGTGAAAGGTGCTCACAGCACAAACCGAGACTGATACGTTTCGCATGGATGCACAGAACTTTGGAAGAGTTCTCGGCTTCGGTGGCATTGGGAAGGGGGGGACGCCGGGTGGTCAGTGGTGCTCAATAGCGAAATAGCTGATAGAAACGCCAGTCACATTCTTCACAAGCGCGATGCAATTAAACTTTTAGCTTGCCGGCCGAGAGCTTCTGTCAACCGTGTGACGGGTGCTTGTGTCTTAAGGGAGCGCACCTGTCGCGGCCGCTGTCCGGCCGATGAGCGACGACCGATAAGGATCGAATGCCACAGCCGCACTTGCAGCGACAGTGACGATGATGCAGAGACACCTGCCACGTCAAAGTTCAATGCGCTTTGAGGAGATAATGAACACACGGAGAGATAAAAACAAAGTGAGTATCACGCAAATGCAAAACAAAAAAAGAAATAAAAAGGGGAGGACACTGACTTAAGGTCGATGAAAAAAAAAAGATTTACAGTTTTCGGTTTTCATGCGCAAGCCTCGTTCATGTTCGGCTCGAATTTAATAACCTAGCGGACGAGTTCAGTCAAACTTTAGATTTAACTTCAGCCCGAAGATAATGCAATGAGAGAGAGCGGCGTTCATTGCTGATCGATACCACTTGCTTCCGGTGTCTCCCGAGGTGGTCAGGCAGTCAGATTTCAACAAAAAATGGCATCAACTCCAGCCTAGCGAAGAGCTGTAAATTATGTCAGACTACATATTGTTGTAACAAATATACGTAATAATTGCTCACCCTGACATGTCAGTTCCCGCGACCCTTTCTTTTGGTATATTTATTTGTGAGCTATAATCCATGTATGATCCATCATTAGCACTAAGTCGCCTTTCTGAAGTAGGTAATGTAGTCTAACAAGCACACGTTTAGGCAAACAATGTGATATCAAAACACTGCTGCGGAGTGTATGACAAACTGCTTTAAAAGCATCTCGGTAAACATAAATATTAGTTGAGCAAATTATCAAATATAGCACGATGTCGATGCAGCATTGCCACAATGAAGCAACGACACATATGCGATTTAGTAAAAAAAAAAAAAAAAAGCAAAAATATGCACTTCGTAATAACTGACGCCGTGTAGAGCAAAAAGTGGAAATACCTTGTTTGCGCCTTCGGGAAATCACGCAAAATAACTGAATCTGAAAAGGATAGGCCGTCAATCACTGCCTACACGTGATGCTCCCGCCGATACCATGCATAATCTTATCCTCTCTTTAGCATGAAGCCAATCACTGAGAAACCGGAAGTGAATTCGGCGATGCGTTGGTAGTACGATATTGCTCGAAGTTTAGTTTGTCAACTAAAGACCAGCGCGAGGCAAATGTCAATCCTCGGACCAAGTATTTGATAGCTTCAAGTTTGCCGCTAGGATAAATATACCCCGCATTCCTTCTCCTCCCCTTATGCTGGCCTTCTATTTAGGTTTTCTTCATTCTTAAGCTTGGCAGCATGCGCGCGTCTAATTCTTTCTGCGAGACTTAACGGGCTATTCAGCATAGTATTCTGGGCATGTATATCTTTATTTTGAAATTTAAGCTTTGCTTTTAATATCGGAACGAAACCTCGAAAGATTGTGAACAGGGAAGTTACGTTTGGCTGCTCATATTATCCCATGATATCTGGTGCGTAAGCATTGGAAAGCTCCCTATGAAATGCTCCAAGAATACAAAAAAAAAAAAAAATACGCATGTCCGCTGTCTTGTTCATGCGACCTTTGAGCGAAAGCTGAAGGCTGTACATATAGGCGATTTCGCTATAGCGGTTACGTGCATAATATCCACGCGATTTATTGCTCGTAACTGCGAGGAGCTGTAGTTATAAGTTGCTTTGCAATGCTCGTAGCTGTACAGCAGTCGTGTAAGCTCAGATCGCAATATGCCTTCAGGAATTAGGTTTCAAGAATCTTACTTTTCACCTGTCACTTAAGAAGTTGTTAGAAAAACTCACCAAATTTCTTAAATCATACCAAATATCCGTCGAAGACATTTATTCAGTTGGTTTACCACGAAGAATCTGCCTAAAGCTGTGGCCGTTAAATAATATGCAGTGTATTTGTTCCTAATGTAACACCCCAAATTGTGGGGCTACTTTAAGAACTCACGCCAGATCGCGCGCATACCGCTCAGAGGCATTTAGATTATGAATGCCTTCTTCGTGGATGTGAAAGCTCAGTCACAACCCGCTCAGATTATCGGCGCTTTTCTTTGCGCCTTGCTGTGTACAGCACACGAGGAAACGCGAGGGAAGTGAGCGGCGAAAAACAGCATAAGACCAGAGCTAAGGAACGATGGGCTGAAATGAACGAAACGATATGGAAGAGTACGTAGTATGAAACCGAACACTCTGGCGTAAACTTCAGCTTCGGAATAAAAATGACACCCCCCGCTGTGAGGAGGGATTGATTCCTTCTCTATACTGGGAAATGCTTTACTGCAAGTATAGCAAATGTCTGTTACCTATCTCATTACACACATGCTTAGCATTCTGCTATTCTGTCATATCAAGAGCTGCTTCTGCCATTTGCTCTCGTCGTCAACAAGAAGCTGGGTTTCGAGTCACATATTGCGACACATTTCATGCTGGGTAATTGGTGTTCGTTCTTGCAGTGGCGCTCACTTACCGTATCGTTTCGAATCTTCTTACAATCAAGTCATACTGGTATCTTTTGCGCGATGTGCACCTTTTTGGCTAAAGGGCGCAGATTTGTTTTGACTGCATATTTCATATCGTTCAAGTGCTTGAGCTTCTCGTGTTAAAATGCCGTCTTTCTACTTGACACAGTAAATATAGGAATACATTAAAGAAGAAGCTAAAAGATGTCAAATCCAATAACTTTGTTCCGCTGTTTTCGCAGATACGTAAGGACGCAAAAAAAAAAAAGTATGGTTTCAAGCAAATAATTTACTGAACATTTAAAACGCACTCTGAAAAATTTGGCACGGATTTTGTTACAGCAATGAATGAGTGCTTTGTAATTGTTGGCAATGCAGGTTTCAATATTCTAGTCTCATGTACAATGCACTCAAATTTAATAATTCTATTACCAAACTCTATTACCTTTTACTCCGCAACTGCCAGAGAAGCCGCTGATTTAATTAAAAACTCGAAAGATAACGCATCAGCAGGACATTATGATATCAAATCATCTCCATGAAGCATGTATCAATGTTTATATGTGATGTGCTGAAGTACCTATATCATTAATCTCATACTTAAAGCTGGCACGTTTTCAAATAACTTAAAGATACCAGTATGTCCGGTACAGAAGGATGGAAACATGAATGAAATTTCTAACTACTCCAATCTTTATATTGTCAGTATTATCTGATGTTTTTGAGGGAGTAATCAATACCAAGCTCTATTTTTGCTTTTTAAATAGAAAGTATCATAACCAGCTCTCAGTATGGGTTTGTGAAGCGAAGAACTGCTGAACAAGCATTGTTAACCATAAAAGAGGGAATAATTGACAGCATTGAATGTCACAAATTTATCCTTGGTTTGCTCCTCGATTTTCGGAAAGCCTTGAACTGTGCGCAACATCATATTTTATTACATGAATTAGCTGATTACGGAGTTTGTGGTAGACCTTTATATTTAAGAAATTATTTGTGTCACAAGCTACAGTTTGTACGAGTTAATCACTGCAGCTCTACGGATATAGTTATACATCAAGGTGTTCCCCAAGGATAAATTTTGGGCCCGCTGTTATTTGTAGTGTATATTAATTACATCACAAATATTCATAAGTTCATAACTCACCAGATCTGATCATGTGTACTGAGAATGCCATTATGTTTGTTTTTCTCTTTTTTTTTACTGACTGTTTCTCGTTAGAAGTTAGGGTCAATAGTTACTGAAATAATTTAAAAAATTGGTTGACGACAAATAAACGCAGTTTGAATGTCAATAAAACAACTTATATAATATTTAAGTAACCCAACACCATTCTACAAAGCAGTATATCTATTAAAATATCAACCTTAGTACCCGCTGGCTGATGATTTCATTGTATTAAGCTGTTTTGTGATAAACTAACATAATGTATTCTTGTATTGAGGACCAATACTTCCGCTAATATTAATAGGTGGCTTGTGCTCCAAAAGAAAGCCCTTAGAGCTATTAAATGCTATTATGGTATACCACAAGATTTGCTTACAGAACCCTTGTTAAAAAAAATATCCATTTTACCGCACATCAAATTTATTATTTTAGTCTCCTGCACTACATTCGCCGTAACAGGTTGTATGCGACTCTATGCGATAGACCTGCCGTAACGTATGATCTGAGGTCAAAAAAAAAAAAGAAACTTCTGCCTATCACTAAGGCCAACCATGGAAGACAGAAATTAACTTCTTAAGTGCCATCTCTAATCAACAAAGCAAGATTGGATATGGAATTTTCGTCACCGCTAAATGTATATACACCAAACGTAAAACAATATTTGAACGAATATCATGTATAGTTTCATGGGCAGTAGTCGTTTTAGTTTTTTTTTCTCAATGTGCAGCCTTGATTTTGTTTTTGCATAAATATTGCCTGGCGTGAAGTATGTTATCGAGTTGATTTCAAACTACAAATGATTGCATTTGTCGCTACACTTTTTCAGTATATCGTTTATTCTTTTTAAATAAAGTGTTGTATTATGCTTGGTTTATTTTTTTATATGCATCAGAGGTGGGTGCTGCTCTCAGTATTAGGAAGCGAAGGCCCAGCCAGGCCTGCCGCCTTTTGCCTTGGCTTCCACTTTCATTGAGATAGTAATAAACGCCAATTTCAATTTCAATTCCAATTCCAATCGTTTAGAGAGTGTATGTGGTAAACGTATGCTCTGTGAAGCTTTCCCCAGTAGATCGCTCTTTTTCTGCCACAAATGAAGGCCTCAATGAATTCTAAGCTCCCTCATTTGTTTTAATTAAGAATTAAAAAAAAAAAAAAAGCACGGCAAACTCTGCTTCAACATTCTCGCATCTTCATGACCTCTACCACACACACAAAGGGTAACCGAAAACAGCCAAACAACTGCGCACTTTCTTGGGGATGTGTCCTTGTTTCCTCCTTTATGTCCCATGCTTCGCTGACATTTTCTGCTCGCGTCTTCTCCACAAAAGGTGCTTCTTTTCAATAGACTTCTGGATGGCACACCTGAATTGATCCACAAGCAGAATTTGTCGCATTCTATCATCCATCCCCTCGACTCATTTGTAGACGTTTGCACGGATCCTAGCATCGGTTGGCATCGGTGTTCTTCTCAGCCCCACGACGACCGAGATCATGTCAGAACTTGCACGAGCCGTTCCCTCAGAAAATCGGGGCGTATTTACGCCCGTACTGGAAATGAATGTATTACTTGCGTCGCATTTGGAACATAAAAAATAACATACCACCTCCACGGTGATTTGGGCTGTTTTGCTGTTCAGTGGGCTCCCAACCACCATCGCTAGTCATCATGCCTCTCTCTGCTAGCTGATCTGCACTCCAGATCCATGCAGTCGCCTCACGCGCCGGGCGCTAAGTGTACTGAAGTATATGACTGCACGGTCGCAAACAAAAGCGGTCTATGGTAAGCCAAAGCCGACTGGCTTTACCGGATGCCGCCTGCCATAATCTACTGCGATACGAACATTATTATAAGCCATCTTCTCGGAAATAAGCGGGCTTACAGTGAGCGCGAACAGACGCGGACCTGTACCCCTCATTTCACCTCGGCACACGCCCACCACAAGCCGTTGGCAGAATAGCAGTCAAGCTAAGGCTCCAAAGTAGAACAAAACACAAAAGAAAAAACTAGCCAAGAGCCACAACTGCAGTTGTTACCGCGTGTAGTACGGCTGAAGCTGCACAATGCGCAAAATGTCAGAGTTAAAACTTGCAACGTTTTGGTTTCACAGCACTGTCTGGAATACTAGTTCGAAGTTGGCGTCACTGTTACTGCACAACACTTTGTAAGACCGAAGAAGCGGCAGAGCTGCTACTCGCACAAGCCCTGGAAACAGACACGTGTCCACACCGGGACTCGGTCTCCGGGTTTCTAGAAAATGTCTCGATGGCGAAGATTGCAGAAGCTCGTATCAGTGCTCTGCTACTCCTCTATGTGCATGCGGGCCAATCGACGGGCTTCTTCCCCGCGTTGGGAGACTTTCTGGATGTCTGGCACTATCGAACCATCATGTGCACTCCGTATCATGGCATCAAGCATGTCCTGCGAGTTGAGCAGTTTGCTGGGTGTCTGGCCCAACATCAGGGTGCTCAGCATTATGACACTAAATATGCTCTGCACTTTAGGTCCGTGCACAATGAATGGAACAAAGCTACGATGTTGTACGCAAACGTGAAATACGGACCTCATCTCCCTGCCTAACAACATTGACAACATGCCCGCAAGGGTGGTGAGTCCAATGCTCTACAGATGGTGCTCTGTAGTAACTCTTGCAGCACAGCTGAAAGGTGTGGTCACTTAGATGCGCCGTAAGCGCTATCCCATGGTGGGCAATGACGTACCAAGGCGCGTCTTTCCACAAGACGATGTTTTCTATCAATACCTTAATACGACTTCGGATGCAGTGTCACGAGGAATTGCCTTGGTCTCGCCTTATCGCGTCAAATAGCCACTAACGATCGACTATTAGCCAGTTGTTTCCGGCTGCTCTCAAAGAAAAAAAAAAGGGGGCAGACTGCGCTCTCGTGCAAGACTGATGACACAGCGATGCTATTGGCCGTTTGGGTCGTCTAAGTTATCCGTGATTATACTTCGAGACTCCTCCTTTATATCTGTTGTCGTCGGCGGGGGATTGTGACAGATACTGCACCTTTTCTTTCCTGTAAACCAATTTGAAACACTGCTGATGCCTGCTGTACTGCTTCCTCTTCTGTATTCATCGCCATATATAGCGAATCCTGCGCTTGTGCCCATTTCCAGACTATGTTGCCGTCTGGACAGAGGCAGCGGATTACGTAGACAAATATTCTATGCAGACTGAACTTTATGCGGCCCTTCTTTGTATTGAAGATACACTAACCAAAATTGGCCTCGAACTCGCACCACATAAAACAGAATTGACTATATTCGACGGAAAACATAAAACCAACCCCAGTATGCAGATCCATCTTCACATCGGAAGCAACACCATCACCTCCTCAAATGGGCAAATCCGCTTTCTTGGCCTGCCCATCTCAAGCTGCAACAGTCCCCAGAAATAGGTTCAGCAGCTACAACGCCTTTGGCCAGCACTGCTACACACTATTTGTCGCCTGTCCGACCGGCAAGGCGGTGCGCGGCAACATGCCTGCCGTGCAATGGCCCGTGCAGCGGCGGTCGGAAAAATCCTCTATGGCACACCCGTCCTCCGACTGTCGAAGACTGACTTCGCGAAGGTCGAACGCCTTCATCGCGGAACACTACGCACTATTACCGGTCTACCTAAGCACACTCCTATAGCCGAACTTGAGCGTTTGGCCGCTCTTCCACCGCTCACTACCATCGTTACCGAGTCACAGACGCGTCATCGAATACGTCTAGAGAACACTGTCCAAGGGCGTCGCCTGCTGGCCTGGGATGAACAGCGTAACGACAAAACACCACCCCTATATGCATTTCTTCCTCCTTGGGAGATGCCAGTAGTCACACGCCTCCATCGCCGACCTATAAACCGCGATTTTATCATTCCCCGGGAGCTCCTCGCTGCCAATCACCGACAAGAGCGAATCCCTGATACGACTGACATATACACTGACGCATCGATTACAAGCGAATTTGCATCTATGGGCTGGGTATGCGATGACAACCCTTCCCTTTCAGGTGCTTATGCCTGCCACCTACCTCAAGGTACCCCTCTTCATGTTGAACTCCTCGCAACTTGGGGAGCCTTGTCTGGAGTGCCTTGCACCGGAACTGGTTCAATACGTATTCTTACTGATTGCTATGAAGCTTACAAGGAAATCGCTACTCCGGGTTCACAAGATGCAACAGCTACGGTCATACAGCGCCTCCTTAAACGCCACCAACTCGCGACCAGAACTGTCGCTATTCACTGGACCCCAGGTCACTCGGACGAATCAGGGGACAATGCGGCAGCACACGCCGCGGCTGCCTTGGCAGGTGGAATATCCACATTTACTTCCCCACCCCCCTTGCTTCATCCTTACTCGACCTTGGGCGGGCAACTCACCCCGTCTCTTGCCCTTATGCACTATACTCGGACCAGTCTTCGTAGCCTCAGTCAGCATCGCATGCAGGTGGCAACACCAGACCCACCTTTTACGAGAAAAACCCACCTCATCCGAAGTCAAGAAGTCTTTTTGAATTAGCTCATCGCCCATGCGGCTTACACGCAACGTATTATGGCCCGCTGGCGTCAGTATATAGAGAAAATGATTACGTGCCCCCACTGTACGACTCTAACACGCGGCAGCATATCTCATCTACTCTGGGATTGCGCTGCTTTTTCTACTGGACGCTCCGAGATGAAACCTTACCGCCTGAACTACTGTTCCCTTCTAGAAATTATGCTAACACACAGATGATATTTGCCAAGTATGGCTCGCTTAGTGGCCTGGTTAGAGCAATGTGATTGAGTGACGACTAAACAATGATGATTCTGTCTACTCCCCTTTACCGCCATCCATGGCCATGAGCCTTCCCATTCAATAAAGGACATTCAATCAATCGTCTGTATTCTGTGTGGTTCGGTGTTCGAGCAAGCGCCGAATGAAAGGCGCAGCATGGATGCCTGTTCGATCGGACGCTCGGCGAGGTCAGCTTCTGGTATGTATGAATCACCTGGTGAAATCATCAGTCATGACCGGACATGACGTCATGACAGCATGTGACGTCATGATGACGTCTGTTCCGGTTATCCGGATGTGATGTCATGATGTCACGTCCAGTCATCATGACGCCATTACTGCAAAACTTTGGGCTACGCACGATAGACAGAAAACCTCAGCCCCGCTGTTAAAAGGCCGAGAAGGTCTATTCCTACAGAGTGCGAGGTGGTGTAATCGGTTTGAGAAATCCGGAAAGCTAAAGTGAAGCTTCTGGCGCTGGCATTCAGGGAGTCACATCACATCGCTTTATTACCTTAAATGCCCCCAGTTCGGGGGTATTACATAAGGGTGGGTACACGTATGAACATTATATACAAAATAAACATTATATTAGTTAAATATGGCAGTTATACAATTACAAAATATGGATGGGCAGATGATTCCAGCAACGTCGTGTGGAAGGACATTCCAGTCTAAGGCTGAGCGAGGAAAGAATTATGCCGCCAACGTTGTAGTATGGGATTGTGGACGGGCAACGTGCAGGGGATGCCCGATGCTGGATGAAATGTGTGCCGGAGGGCTGACGTAGGGCGGAATTCGAAAGGAGCCGGGAATAAACTTGTGGAACAAACACATACTGGTGATTCGACGACGACATGCAAGATTTGTTAGACCGGACTATAGCATTTAAATATGAAATACTGGCATTGTATGCACAGCAGCAATGAATGAATTTAGCGGCTCGATTGTGTAGGGATTCAAGTGGAGTTAGATAGAATTGGTTTGGACTCCAGATGGGAGATGTATATTCTAGTTTTTTTCGTATCAGTGACTTGTAAGCGAGAAGTTTTACGTCTTGTGGTGCGTGGCGCAAGTGTCGTCTTAAGAAACCAAGAGATCCGTTAGCGGATGATAGGATGTTGGTGATATGCGCATCCTAGGTTAGATATTTGCACAGGGTACGCCTAGGTATTTATAAAGTTTGGTTAGTTCAACTCAGACACCTGAGATTAGGTAGGGGAAAAGAATGGGGTTACGTTTGTGGTGGAACAACACGTGCTTGTATTTAGTTGGATTGAGTTTCATGAACCATTGGCTGCACAAGTCTTGTACACAGATTAAATCGTTTTGAAGGGCTAGCTGATCAGATGTGTTGGTAACCGGGCGGTAGACGACGCAGTCATCGGCAAACATGCGGATTTTAGAAGTAACTGGGAGGGTAAGTCCTTTATGTATAGAAAAAATAATAGAGTGCCAAGCCCAGACCCTAGAGGGATGCCTGATAATACTAGAAGAGAGTCAGAAGACTGGTTAATAATATAGATGAACTGCGGGAGGGGAAGGGGGGGGGGGGGGGGGGGTGATAAAAATTTCTTTATCCATTCTAGTACATTAGGGTGTAAATTTAACTGCGCAACCTTAAGTATCAAGCGTTTGTGAGGCACTTTGTCGAAAGCCTTAAAGAAGTCGAGAAATATTGCGTCAGTTTGAATGTTAGAATCAAGATTCATATGCAAATCATGAATAAAAAAGGCTATTGTGTTTCACAAGAAAATTGCTTGCAAAAGCCGTGCTATGAAGGATGAAACAAATTGTTCGAGTCAAGAAATTGCATTCATCATCATCATCAGCCTGACTATACCTACTGCAGGGCGATAGCCTCGCCCATATTCCTCCAATTAACCCGGTCCTGTGTTAGCTGCATCCACTTGACCCCTGCGAACTTCTTAACCTGATCCGCCCACGTAACTTCTTGCTTCCCCCTGCTACGCTTTCCTTCCTTTGGAATCCAGTTTGATACCTTAAGCGACCATCGGTTATCATTTCTTCGCACTACATGTCCTTTTATTATATTTTTCAGAATTTTCTTTTCAGAAATTTCATTATATGGGAATAAAGGACATGTTCAAAGATTTTGCATGGTGCACTATTTAAAGAAATGGGACGGTAGTTAAGAGGGGTTTCTTTGCTACCTGATTTGTAGACTGGAATGACCTTCCCCACTTTCCAATCGCTGGGTATGTTATCTGTGTGAAGTGATTACGCGAAAAGTAGTGAAAGGTATTATGCACATACATTCCGAGTATTTTTTAAGAGTCTAAAAGTGATTTAATCAGCACCCGCTGAGGATGACAACTTTATGTTTTCGATAATACAAGCAATCTGATGTGCTTGGGGATATCGGCATTGGGGATATCGGATAAGTAGCCGCAGCAGATAGTGGCACATCAGTTTCTTAAGCGAAAATGGATAAAAAAGCAGTGTTAAACATGTTTGCACATTATACGTGGCTGGCCTTCTGCCCTAGTGCAGAAGGCCCCATCCTTTTGCACAGCGTTTGAATGCAGAGAACTGGTACCTGTCGCACGCTCGACGATTGTCTGCAACAGATACATTGTATACGGCAATGTATACGAGATACATTGCCGCAAACCGAGATGTTGGGAGAAGTATAGAGCCATCCTTGTCAAAGTAGTCAGTCAAAGGGTCGGGGTCAGCTCGCTGCCGAGACAAAAGATGTAATGCACTGAGGATGCCAGAAATGATCCGGTCGTTTTCGGTCTCGGCATCGCCATTATCGACGGGTACGGGTGCGATCAGCATTTTCATGTTTCGCCCGACTTCTGTGCTTAAGTGATGTCAAATTCTTGAAGCCGTTAAACCACAGTGCGGTAGTTGTCCCGATAGGTCTCGCATATACTTCCCAATGAGCATAATGAGGGATGCGGACGACTGTAAACGGGCGAAACTTCATGCTACCCACCGACCGCAGGGCATTCTTTCTCCGACAGGGAATAATTCCTTTTGTCGAGGGACTGAGTATGAATAACATAGGGTATTGCCATCCCAATGCCATCTTGATGTTCGACGGGGGCAGCGCCAATATAGTTCTTACAGGTTGCAAAAAATATATGTACCAGCTTCATTGGTGTGGAAGTTCTCGCTTGAATGTATATCTTGCTCAACCGAAGAATTGCAAGAGATCGGGATATACTAGTTCGTTTCACAAAGCTTTGTGCAACGGAAGGAACGAAAGCATGTAGCTGTTATTTGGTGTGAAATTAAGCTTGAGCATGTCATACGCACCATTTCCTCTCTGAAAACTGCAATCATAATGTTGACTGGAAATTTATGCTATGGGTCATGAGTAAATAGCCATACAACAAAGACTTTGGTGCTGCAAAGGCGAAGATCGACGCAGAAAAATGAGTCATTTCTTGCGGTCCTTCTTATGAACAGCTTCCTTCAATCTCCTTCTATGTCACCCTTCACCACGCTTCCCAGACACACTTCTAAAAATTGAGCGAAAAATGCGTTAATATGGTATGTCAGCCTCTGGCGCCAGATAATGTACCATCAAAGAGCCAGCTCATGAATATATATGCCTCCCAGGCGAAGGTTCCTTCCCGAAACACGCCTGCTCTCCTAACGAGCTCGTAGGTTAAACGCCAGGGTTGGGCCTCGCACGCAGGCCTAACTAAAGCGGCTACCGTTTACGCCTTTAGAACCGCGCCAACAGATTCCCGAGCCCCGTGGAAGGCAGGTAGCCGGTCGGCAGGCCCCCGGAACCCAATCTCGTGCCAATGCCAATCTGCGTGTAAGGCCGCTTTCGGGGCCTGTTTTATGGGTTCCTTCTAGGCGTTTCTCTCAAGGTGTCTGTGTTGTTCGCTGTGCCCCGCTCCATACTTTGCAGCTCCGAAGCCGTGTTTCCGACAAGGCACCAGCACGTGGTCTTCGACGGAGCCCGCCTTACCGGCGCCCTCTCACAAACGACGTGTTCTACGCGTTTCGAAGCTCGTGACAGCTAATTAAGAGCCTGCATCGCTCACCCGAAGCGGACATTTTCTTGTCTTTTTTATTTATGATTTTCTTTCATTTTGTATTTTTTTCCGATTTTGTGGCAACATGGAGTTCGGCGTGCTGCTGCTGCGGGGATTCGGCGTTTATGCGGTTTCAGCGGCTGCTTCTCGCCTGGCGGCTGATGAGCACTTTGGACTCCAAAATAATAGCAGCGGTGAAGAATATATTAATTGAAATGCAAGGGTCGAAAAGTGAAGAATTTGTTCCCGAGAGTCGAAATGGTTCCGCAGCCACACACAGGAAGCGTTTTACGCGCCACCTTTCAGTGCGAATAAGGGTCACCTAAACTGGTGCAGTGCGATGGTTGTGACAATGGAGGCGGATTGCTCGAAGGCCGTGGCATCAAATGTGTGGCGGGGCAGCCAAATATCAAAATAGTAGGCACACCTATTCTACATCGAGTTGAGGCAGACAAAGGAACCACTTATAATTTCAAACTTTGCTGCCAGTACCGGGCTTTCGTTTCAAGCACACGAAGAAAATGCTATCTCGTGTGAGCTGGTACCAGAACGCGGCATCTATATTTCATATTACAATTCAGCGGCAGTGTTGTTTATTACGAATGAAGTCCTTGGCACAATCACTACCTAATGGACAGGGTGCAAGTGTTCCCAGCTGAAGGCCGATGTCCCTTTTTGTCAGTAACTTCTCACAATCTGCTTGAGAGGATAATTAGTCTGCATGGTGGTATGAGGCGGGTTCGGAAACTAAATAGAAAAGCAGCACAATTCTGGAGAATTATCATATTTCACAAAATTTTACCCCAGAAAAGAATATTTTGCATTTTTTTTTTTCATTTTTCTAAATATTTTGCATCATTATATAAACTCCTAACCAGCTTTGGAATGCCGTGGTCATAGGTGTATCGAGTTTCTCGTGTAAAACATGCCATAACGTTTTGTATCAATTCTTTGTTAACGGTAAGCCGCTAACATGCCGTTTTCCTTTGAGATGTTTATTGAGAAGTAAAAGCAACAATCATTGAACTCTAGTCACGCGGGCTACACGCGGGCTACACGGGGGCGCTCAAAAGTCTTGCTTTTCATTTTCGTCTCAATCGAGGCCCTTGTATCTCGTGAAGCAATATGCGCCATTTATCAGTTGCCTCCTCTGTTTTGTTCAACACATCGCCACAGCTTGCAAGTTCATGAATCGCATACTGCAGGACGCTTTGACAACGTGGTCATGCGTTCCGCTCATCATCAAAAGGCTATTCCAATAATTTGTTTTTCTTCAGTTAGGCGCAGGTCTCCAGTGACAACAAACGCTCCTCCTGTTTCTTTATAAATCAAGAATATCTGTCCTATCTTCTTGGCCCACTTTGTCGATTCCCAGCATTCCTCCGCTGGGGGTTCGTATCTTGCGTGCAGGAAGCATATCAAGCATCTAGCTTCGCATTGGGCACTATAGTCTGGATCAACGTAGACGTTCCTTGCACGTGCTTCTCGATATGCTCTGACGGAGTGCAGAAAACGGGACCAGAAGGTTCAAGTTTTGCGGAGGACCTGCGCACACGCTTCGTGATTGTAGCTTATCAGCCACAGGGCGTCGTTTTCGTACTTTCTAGACACGCATCGTATATTCTTAAGCAACTTCCATCAGCGGAATAAACTCCTGCAGGCGCCAAACGGTCTGCTTGGTGTTTTGGAACTGTGATTAAACCAGCTTCAGAACTAGGGGGACTACATCAGAGTGCACAGAGATGACCCTTACTCAGACGGAAACATGTTAATACTGGATACAGAAACCATGGGGCCAATAATCAACGTCACCTCCTCACATTAGCTACCAGTGTCACGTGCTTTGCAGAAAAGAGCAGGAGCATCACAAGCGCACAAACGGATCTCGCTGATGCAGGGCATACAGCGTGAGGGACGTCATACTCTTAACGCATACAAAATTCTGCCCACTGCTCCCCATATACTATAGACAAAGCACGTATACATAATGAATGATCCGTTGCAATCACTCCTACACACCCTAGCACAGAACGCACTCTCGATTTGCTGGTCTATAAATAGTTCAGGGCCCTAGACCCAGACTAATTTCTGTATTCCGTCCCGGATAAATAAAAAAATATATTAGGTGCGTTTCGGAAAAGCGGAACTCTGCCGTGAACCCTTTTTGCTGGGCGCGCGAGGAGCATATAAGACCAGAAATCCTTGTCACTGCACTATATAACGCCGCGGGAGAGGCGAGTGCACATGTCTTTGGCTTCTGCCTCCATGCAAGAGACAAAATATAAAGCCTTCCGTGTCTTCCATTTCCTGAAAAACTCCAAGCGCGCCAACATCGCGGTATCGAAGCAGATATCAAAGAAGGGAATTCCCCCTTACACGACGCGGCCATGACCTTAACGGAGAAGACTGAGGGCATCAGCAGGCCCAAGACAGAAGGATTCCTTCTTCAACTCTTAACGTGCACTTCTCTCCTGAAAAAATGACATCTGCAAAATAAGGAAAAAAAAATTCCGAGAGCGCTGTGGAATCTGCACTGCAGAAATGCGAAAGCCTTGCTTTGCTGGTTCGCACGGTGCATCACGTTTGTTCTCATTATCATTATCAACTAAATGAACCATTATTATCATTTCTAATCCTATCATTGTCATTATCAATAATCGCAGCGTCATTGTCATCGCTACTATTATCCTCTTGGTAGACAAGAAGAATTATGATACGCGTTTCACTGTCCAGGAAGTTGCCGACAGATTCCATTTCCTCACCATAAGGTTTTCCTCAGAATACCTATACAATCTATCCAGAAGACAGATGACAAAAGTTCTGATTGACACGTTATTTCCTGTACCGTTGTATAGGCAGCCTTACCTCTCCTTTCTAGACAATACTGTAATAAAGCGGGTGGCAGCGGATGTAGATACAGTCAGCCGCAAAGACTCTTTTTTAAACTTCACACGTCAACCCACCTGTCAAAGCGTGCCTTCGTGCAAAAGGCACTTTGGTGGCTCTTGGTCCGTGGACTGTCGCCTGTGTCAGCAGCCAGACACTATAGATAATTGTTTTATGTATTGCCGTGACGCAGTGCTTGTTTTCTTTTGGAGGGGGAGGGGGAGGGGAACGATTTCAACGGACTCTCAAAAAGGACATTGATATTACGCCCTATCTTATAAGATTTTTGCCTACAGTGGATGCTTCTGAGGTTTCATGTGATCTTTTTCTGCTCATGCGACTGTTTAGCCTGTGGAAAAGCCGCATGACAGATCGTCATGCAGAGTCACCACGTTTATCGAAGTCTCTGTTCAGAGAACAGTGTGCTATGGCGCTGGGGTTACAAGCTGCGCAGCAGCGACCTCCTGCCTGGTGACCTTTACTCGATGTATGTATATTGCCACACGGATGGATGAATGGAATATAGGAGCGTCCCCTTTGAAACGGGGTGGTAGCAGTTGTTATCATGCTCGTTTTTTTCCTTATATATTAAATACTGTTTTAGATTTGTTAACTATACCATCATTCTATTTAGCCCCGCCGGGGCGCGCAGTGGTTACGGCGCTCGACTACTGTTCCCAAGGATGCGGAATCGAATCCCGGCCTTGGCGGCCGCTTTTCGATGAAGGCGAAAAACAAGGAGTCCGTGGGCTGTGCGATGTCAGTGCACGTTAAAGAACCCCAGGTGGTAAAAATTTCTGGAGTCCTCCACTACGGCGTCTCTCATAGCCTGAGTCGCTTTGGGACGTTAAACTCCACAAACCAAACCATCATTATATTTATTAAAATTTTGTTTCTACATTACTAACATTATATTACTTTTCTGCTTTTAAGCCACCAATCTTCCAATTACGTTTTGCTAGTTTCCACTGCAGGTTCATTCATCCGGCCACTGGTACCTCTAAACCCCAGGGCCTCAGGAAGAGTGATTGCGCCTGCATCGACTTCCGGATGGATACCATCACATTCGAGTATAAGACGTTGAATTGTTTCCAAATATTTACCGCATACTGCACACTGTCATCTTCTTGGTTAAATTTCTTTTTGTAGCTGCTTGTTCTAAAGCACCTAGCAGACCTAAAACTTCTTATATGGCAATGTGAGTCGCTTTCACGAGGAAGAAAGAAAATTGCGCATATTCCGCACGACCACATGCCCACCCTAGCAGATCAGATTATATCAAGCACACCAATACAACATTCCATTGCCACCTATGGCAGTGAGAGTGGCCTGCTTCGAGTAATGTGATAGAGGTCGATTTACAGCGCGCAGATAGGCAGCATGGGAAGCAACGAGAAGCAGCTTGAAGAACAGTGAAGAAGAAGCTACACTTCCATTCCTCCTAACTCCCTAATTACCCAAACAGCGGCCGAGAGCCACCCCTTTGTTCAAATAAAAGATTCATTCATTCATTCATTCATTCATTCATTCATTCATTCATTCATTCATTCATTCATTCATTCATTCATTCATTCCCGCATATATGCCCATCCCCAATGCGCTGCACGTAACTAACACTTTGGCGCACTTCTATTCGCGTCGCACCTCTGTTCAAGCCTGGCGTCACGACAAGCATTGATGCAGCGCCTTTCGCGACAGCAGACCCAGATTCACCAATACCCGTCCTGTCCTGTTACCTTTCTTTTATTAGTACCAATCAAGATTCCGCCTACCATCACTGTCATCTTCTTCGTTTTGCCCCTTGCCACACCTTAACGCAGTGCAGTTAAAAACGCACGAAAAGCATGAGTTGCGTCTTTTCCCAGCTCTGAGCCCTCCCTCTTCACGGCAGGGTCGGACCCCCCTCGTGCCGTATGTATCCTACGGCCAGCGCACTCCGCGCGACCGCATGCAAGCAAGACACCTAGTGCCAAGTTTGCCCTACAAAGGTGCGAAGTAGCGGTGGTCTAAGAATAAACAGCGTCTCGAAGCAGCGGGGTACCGAGCGCTATAAATCAGACCACGCGACTACCTACTCGCACAGGCGAGAAAAGCAATAAAAGAAAAAAAAAAGAAAAAGAGGACGGAGAAACGGAGAAAATGTACTCGAACGTTTGGCGAGGCCCCACGTCTTTTCGCGCCGATACGGCGAGAAGATTGGCTAACGAGAGAAAAATCGGGTGTTTTTTTTTTCTCTCTCTCTAGAAGCAGCCATATTTCCTGCCCTTCTGTCTTTACTTCTTGTCGTGAGATACGCCTATATTCATAGATAAAGAGCGAACCAGTGCGTCCACTCTTCTCTGACGCTTCCAATGGAGGACTTTGCGATGGTATATTAGATGGGAGTAATCGTTAGCGCTCTTAAAAAGGAATTCTAAGAGTTTATAGACTGTGCAACTTTGCGCTATTTTTTCGCTAAATTCCTCATAAACGGCGTGCATTAAAAGGCAATTAATTTCAATCTACCAACTTCTTATTAGCATTGTAAGGCGATAATATGAGGCTAAGCAGAAGAAAAGACTAGCGCCGCATGCACAACGTGAGAGGTAAGGTTCATCATGACTGAGTTTCCCTGCAAGGTAACTGCAGCATCCATGGTGGCTGGGAGACGTCCACAGTTATAATTATGCGTTAATTTCTACGGGTTTGCTCAAAAGAAAAAAAAAATCAAATAAAATAGACATGAAAGGGGCCCAAACTCACCCGGGACATATTTGAGAAACAAATGGCCGCAGAATAGAAGTGAATAACAATAAATTGACAGCTCCTCCTCTAATTTTGCTCAACATGAAAGCGCCCCATTTAAGTGATGTCATGCGTACGATCATCCAGAATCGATGACTGAATAAGGCACTCTCTTTTGAACGTTTTCGGTGCGGGGCTCACGCAGATACACTGATAAAATTCTAAAACGTCGTCGTCTAGTGGACACGCAGTTACCGCCTACTGCATTGCTGCCCTTTACTGAGAAGAAGGCCCCATACATGGCTATCGCTCTGAAGCACACGTTGACCGCAACCATTCAAAGGCGGCTCGTCAGTCTCACACCAAGAGCCACAGTGAGCACCGGTGCAGGCCCCGTCGCGGTGTACGAAGATCCTCAAAGGGAGGGTGCAGTCAGAGGCGGGAATGATGAGAGCAACGGGGTGTGCCTAAGAGAACTGGACGCCCAAAGCGCGCGCGCCTATTTCATCGGCACCATTGCCTCGTTAATTCCTATCGCCACGGGCTCTGTACCGATTCGTCACATCCAGAGCGGCCCCCCGGAAGCGATTCATTACAAGAGCCGTCCCACCCTCAGAGACTTGCGCATGAAACAAGTGAGAAAGTGGGGAGGTGCAGCAGTAGAAAGAGCTCGATGCAGTTGTGGCTACTGGTTTTTTCAGGGATGTATGCTACATAGATACCGGCGGCTTCTGAGCCTCGGGCGACAAAGCGCGAATGTCTGCCTGCATAGTTAAGTTGGCTCTCATCCCTGCACACTGGCTAAGCTAACCTGATTTCCTCCCCGCTGTGTGTCTATGCCAGAACCACACCATTAAAGTCCAACGCCTTATAGCTGGCCTCTCGAGGAAGGCTTTCAGCAGATGTGTCTTCGTCCGTCATCATCATTATTCCGACATTCATCAGAAGCCGGAACGTGTTTATAGCGCGAGAGGTTATACCCAACTGCTCTTAAGTCTTTCGCGACAGCAGGTTTGGCCTTCCGTGGCCATAACCGGGATTTTATATCAGGACACTCCTGGCAATTACTAACTTGACTACGAGTAAGGAGTCAGCAAAGCAAGTATATATATGCAGAATATTTTAGCACTTCGCTTTCTCGAGGTCAAGACTAGCGACTAAACGAAGTCTGCGCTCTTAATTCATCAATAGAGAGGCACAAAGCCGCACAAAAATGTCAGGCATTATATTTAACTGCGCCGTAAGACTGCAAAGTTTTCAAGACATGCTATGCTTTTCGGGAGAGGCTCCAAAGCTACCTTTTCTCGAAGAGTACGTTGCGCCAACTTTGTTCCACTCCTTTTTTGTACTCTAAAAGTCAGCATATGATGAACTGATGAGCGTACAAATGCGCTCAGCTTTTTTTTTTTTTTTTTGACGTTATATTTTAAAATGTAACATTATTTCCTCCATCCCTGGAGTAGCATCTACACTACTCACATTGCTAGCGTCGTTTCCCGGTGATGAATGCATATATATACGGACAAAACACAGTGGCAGCACAGCCGGGGTGTACGAAGAAAACACAGATTTGTTGTGTGGATCCTTTGGTGTCTTGGCACACCTCAGGCTTGATTACAAAGAAAATTACGTTTGGGCAAGCAGACACCACTATTACACAATTTTCAGTACTCTTTGTTCATTCCCAGCCACCGCCGCTTCTACCTGGGGCGTAGTCTCCCGGAAACAACCTCAAAACTCCGACTCCTTTCGAATCGGTACAGAAAAGGTAAAGTGATTTACGGTGAAATAGTCGTTGTATTCTGGACCGTTTACAGACATGTCAAGCCACAGCTTGCTACTGCGAAAAATCGTTGGGCTTGGGGAGTATAAAAAGCTCCCCTGCCAATAAGGGCGGCAGCCGTTCGACTGCAAGCCGTAGATGTTCGCCCGGTGAAATTGCAACGGACATTCGTTAACTACCTCTTCATACACATCCATACACGTGTTGATATTAATGAGTTTGTCGGTTTTCTTCTTCCCAGTACATAAAGTGTCCCCTTTTCTATGTGCTAATGGGACCTTGGGCGGGTTATTGTTGAGTCATAAACACCACTTGATGTGCCGCGGATGATTCATGCAGTCGCTTTTTATAGTCACTGGTGTGTTGCACGACATATAGTTAACGGGCTGTTTCTTACTCGTGGCCAAAGCGGATGACGTGTGGCGTTGCGCATATGCTCTGTGCTCAGCGAAAGGGCAATCAGTGATCATAAGGCCCCTGTAAGACTTCGCGGTAAAGCATTTGATGGAATCTTGTATAGGCTCCCAAAGCATCGCTGGGCGGCGCTGCGACTCCTTTATTAATTTAAACAGCGCTGTACTGTGGCTTCCTTTTATCTTGTCCTGTGTCTCTTGTTCGCGCTGTTTAAATTAATAATGGATGTTTACCAACTCGCCCAATAAAGTATCTTGGTAAGCTACGGCTCCTGATGGACAGCGCCATCTGTGACAAAAAAGCACAAACTGGGACGCTGTTGGCTCAGCTCGCTGACTTCGCCTGCGTGCGCCGCGCGCTTTCTCTCGCACGCACATGCGCCGTGACGTGCCCGCTCAGACGCATTGCGACACACCGCCTGAATTCCTTCTTAATGACTGGGCAACCTACCGCGGATTTCCATGGAGGAAACTTAATTAAAAGCGAGAAACTTTTTATTTACGTCTGCACTGTAGCCAGACGACGATGATTAACTCTTGATCGTAAAATTCGTTTTCCACGTGAGCGAGAACATAGTGTAGCAAGTACATTTCGAGGTAAGTCTGCCGTGTAATTATACTGTCACAAATAATATATTTTAAAATGCTAAGGTATTATCAGCGCTGTGAAATAAAGCGGCTCGCTCGTTGACCATCGTTTTGAACTGTCGCATATGGGATCAATATACGATTTTGCTTTATATTAAGACATTACTAAAAGCAAATCTCGCAGTCGAAGAATAAGTATAAAGTCCTAAAGAGATGTTTATTGAAAGGCGAAGACAGTCTCAAAAGCACATGTGTGCTCCGTGCGGTGCAGGCTACATAACCGGTTCGCTGGCTCGAAAGGCAGGTGAAATCTAAGCTTGCACTGTACGTTCGTGTTTCACTTGAGTTCTTAATAAACGGGTGTGCTTCATTATTGATAATGTTAAATGTCGCTATGTTAAATGACGCAAGCCTGGTGTGCTTGAATGAAATCAGAAAAAAATTGAGAATTAAATTTCTTAATCGCTTATATTTTTCGAAACTACGTATTGATCCATGTTCGTTATTCCATGACGTTAGGGAGAACTTTTGAAACAACAACAACATGAATTTTAATTCTCCAAACTGCACTCACTATGGACACTGTCCGGAGAGCGTCTCCATGAACTATGCGCCGCACTGCTCCGTAAACGCTGAGTGTCTCTCACTTGAAGGGAGCACGCGCACGAGCGTCCCTCTCTCGCGCCACCTACCGACCACAACACTACACACGCGCACACAGCTGTACCCCGCGGTGAAGAATGGATGGTTCCAGTCCGTGTACGTCCCTCCCCCGTTGTAAGTGGGATGGCCCAAATGTCGTGCCGTGAACGCTACAGTAGCGGAGGCGGCACCCGGAATATTCAACAATCCACAAGAATACATAACTAAACACTCCTCAAGGAAGTCCCGTCATAAGCCCAAGCACTACATAGAACCTATTTTTGCTCGCCCAGATGTCTATAAAATCTCCTTTTTTCCTCACACGATCTCGGATTGGAATGCTCTGCCGCATGATTCCCCACTGCTTGTTTCCGACGAGTAACTGCATCATTAATTGACACTGTCTGTAATGCGGAGTGTTGTTGACTTAGTGCAGTGTTTCAACTAGAGTAGTCTTTTGATGTATGATTTCACCCCATTTGGTTTTGTATAAGTTATTCAATGATCGTTTTTTTTTTTTTTTTTTGTGCGTGTTCTGTCAATACCAATGCTGTCCAGGGTCAGTTTTTTGCACTTTGTTTTGTACCATACCTCTCCTGCTTGGACCATGTTTGGTCCGCAGTATGTGTTAAATAAATAAAAAAAATAAAAATGCTTGGTTTGCATTTACAAAACCTGCGACGTGAGTGGGGTGCTCCCTGCGAGTATAGTGTCGGTCAAGCCATAGCTAGGGGCGCTTTTGTATTGTGCTTTCGACATATTTTTGTTATTGTCCAATTTGCGGAACTCTGTAAAAGCGTCTTAGCAAATAGGAGAAATGCCGGGACGTCGACGGAGCAGACGTTCTGCTCGCTTCCTGTGCGCACGCAGCGACCGAGTTGTGCCTGGCGGTTATTTAGGGATTAATATAACCTGGTGCGGTGGAGATAGGAAACATGCTGAGTTAGAGAAATAACTTGTCACTGACATTCTAGTGGAAATCAAGAAGAAATGGACATGTAGCGCGAAGAAAGGATAACCAATGGTCGCTTAGGGCAACAAATTGTATTCCAATTGAAGGAAAGCGCAGCAGGGGGCGGCAGAAAGTTAAGTGGGCGGATGAGGTTAAGAAGTTCGCCGGGGTCAAGTGGATGCAGCTAGCACAGGACCGGGTTAATTGGAGGAATATGAAAGAGGCCTTCACCCTGCAGTGGGTATAGTCAGGCTGATGATGATTATAACCTGTTGTAGCGACGGACGTCTTCTGCCTCAAACTTCTCTAGCTTTTCTTTTGTTTTGTCTAGGCTCTAGATTTTTTTCTCTTCACCTCTCCCACGTGTTTGGTTTATCTGCACTTTCTCTCGTTTTTTTTTATGTTTCATTCTTCTGCTCCTTATTAGTTTTTTTTTTTTTTTTCTCTTTGTATGTGGACCTACCATTACAATACCATAGAAGACTGCCAGTTACTTGATTATCCACTCTAATCCAATTCTGTTTGTTGCGGACTATATCCTACTCACATTTTACTCCAGTCTCGTTTTTCTATGTTTTTGTGTTATGTTCTGTGCGTCTGTATCTCTCACCGCACGTTCTTGTCATTTTTTGCATATCCGTTGTTTTGCTGCTGTTCCTTGCTTTTCCGCGGTTTTGTTTGCTTTTTTTGTCGTGTTTGCAGGTCTGGATGTTGTTGTTGTTGTCCAAATAACATATGGCACATACCCACAGAGGGGATCGGCCAAGAATTGGGTAGCAAAGAAATTTTTTGAAGTATACATTCATGTAATGAGAAAAAAAAAAAGAATGTGATTGGAGGGGTAGAGGATAGGAAACGAAAAGGGAACAAAATAAATATAAAATGAAAAGTGTTACTTTCTGGAGTTTTCTTTTATTCTTCTTCTATTTTAGGCCGACGTGGTTCACCTTGTTATTCGGACCTCATTTTTTTTTTGTAATTGTTATTATGACTATAATCATTTCACTGATTTAAAAAGTTTTCTTTTTTAATCTTGAGCTTTTGCTCTTTTTATTTATTTTTAATTGCCTTCATGCCCGGCAAAGCTTTTGCTGGTCCGGACTCCCTCTCACTTCATATGTTTTTCTTTATCTTTCTGAAAGGATAAATAAAATGGGTAAAAAATGGCGGTTATTTGGCGATACGCCGATGCAAAACGGAGTTACTAAGTAGTGTTGTTTCTTGGGCCGCCACAACAGCTGGCGAAGCGCTAAGCGACGAGACTCAAGTGTGAAACTACGCAGATCCCTTTGTAAGCTTCTCCGCAAGCCCTGTTTTCCAACCGAATGGCCTCGTTCTAAGAGGTCTCGCATTCTCTGTTTAAACGAAAAGAGCCAATTTCCCCCTTTTCCGTAAGCTCATAAATGTTTCCAGTAGACAAAGACGGCTTGGAGAGGCGTCAAAAGTGTGCCACGGTTTCATACCACGCCTATAGGGATAAAGGAGTATATCCTGCGTCTCGCTCCCCGCGTTTCTTGTTTTGCCGATTTTCTGTGCTCTCTTCCTGCTTTGTGATTGATCTGAAACCAACCAAATCAACATATATTCAGATGTTTTGAGGTTATGACCAAGCATACTGTAATATCTTAATGGATGTAATGCGCATTAGTAGATTTTAATCACCTGACGTCCCTTTTCCTAAGAAGCATGACGACAGCCGTCTAGATGTTGCACAACCACTGGCGGGTGTCCAAAAATACAAGAATTCTGTTTATGCCCCTAAAACCGAATTAGTTACCATCTTCCCTCTGCGAAGTGCCCTCAAACCGGAGCCGAAACATTCCCGGTCCCCGAATACTTTAGTGAGGCTGTGGTAACAGGAAACTGAAAGAGTTAATCATTTTCAAACGCAAAAAAAAAAAAAAAATGAACAGTTTTCAGCAGCGACAGAACAAAAGAAGAAAACGTGAACGCCCCAACAGAACAGCTTTCCGGAACGAAGGCAACCCCCCCTCCTCCTCCCCAAGAAAAAAAAAAAAAACATTTCGCTGCTTGCGTGCTAGCTGGCATAAAGACATAAAGCAACGCACATTGCTCTTGTACCACCGGCGCCTCCATAGAGCGACCACTCCTTTCTGCAACTAGGCGACGGTGTCGGCGGCTTCTTTATCTTAGAGGGCCGAAAAGCCACCGGCAGCGCACTCGGTAACAAGAAAACCATACAAGTCCTTCTTTTATGCAGTTGTTCGCAGTGGCACGCATTCCGCGTTACGATGTACCTACCGCCATCACGTGCATACTGGCGAACGTACCAACGCGTGGTCACATCAGCGCCCCACAGGACAGCGAAGGAAAAGGCCAGACCGATGAACGGTGGGCTGGGCGGTCACCTCATGATGTTCAACGAATTTCGGTATGTGTTTGTGTGAGAGTGCGTTCGTAGTGCGTAATAGACCCTCGCCGGTTGCGCATTATACCTCTCGCAGCGCAAGCCCGTTGAGCGATCACAAATGCACGCCGCTTGTCATCGAGCTGCTGCTGCTGCCATGTTGCCGGCGAGGCACCGGAAGTTCCAGTAGTCGTACCCATGCATGCACCCGACGAAACAGCGTGTGCGTATGGTGCGGCCGCTTCGATAAGACACTCCCCTGGCCCCCCGACGGCTCGAAATTGAACTGCTCGCCAGCGTGTGAGGCCCTGCCCGACAGGTGGGTTTTTGTTTTGTTCTTTTTTTTTCCTTTCCCTCTCTCTTAGTCCAACCGGCCTCGCCTCTGTGAGCTGCTGTACGTGTCCCGTTCGCTGAAGTTCGGTGCACTGCACGGTCAGTGGTGGTTCGGTAACGAATGGCTGCAACTTGGCCTGTGGTTACATGTCTAGGTTGGTTAGGTGTTAGGTGTTGAATCAATTTAGGTAAGCCACGGTTCATTCGCAAATATGTTAGACAGAATCAGTCTGACAAAATTTTCATATAGCCTACATTATTAGTTTCATATTGTAGAAAATTTTCTTGAATCTCTGGTTATTCATGCAGCATAGAACACGGTATATGTTTTTGATTTACTGTAAATGGTCTAAATATGTAAAACAGTGAAGTCTAAAGAAAGTGTTGTCTGCTACCTGCCGTAGGCCGCGAAATTAAACACGCAACGTCTAGGTCAACGTCATAGCTTAATAGCAATTCGTCTGTATAAGCAATGTGCTTTTTTGTTATTGTAGTTTGGTATAGGTTGTCTGGTGATCCACCTTTGTACTTTGTAGCTTGATCATGGAAAGGCGCTAAATAAAAATAGTTTTTGTTTTTGTTTTTAGTTTTTAAAATGATGCATGAAGACAAAAAAAAAATGCCACAATACTTTAGCTGGGTTTTCTGGCGATCATCATCATCATCAGCCTGACTATACCCACTGCAGGGCGAAGGCCTCTCCCATATTTCTCCAAATAACCCAGTTCTGCGCTAGCTGCATCCACTTGACCCCAGCGAACTTATTCACCTCATCCACCCACCTAACTTTCTGCCGCCCCCTGCTACGCTTTCCTTCTCTTGGAATCCAGTTTGTTACCCTAAGCGACCATCGGTTATCCTCTCTTCGCACTACATGTCCCGCCCATGCCCATTTCTTCTCCTTAATTTCCAATATAATGTCGGTAACTTGAGTTATTTCTCTGACCCACTCTGCACGCTTCCTATCTTTTAATGTTACCCCTACCATTTTTCGTTCCATAGCGCTCTGCGTTGTCCTCAACTTAAGTAGAACCCTCTTGGTTAGCGTCCACGTTTCAGCCCCATAGGTGACTACGGGTAAGATGCAACTGTTGTATACTTTCCTCTTGAGCGATACCGGTAAGCTGCTAGTCATAATCTGCGAGTGTTTGCCAAATGCGCTCCATCCCAATCTTATTCTTCTTGTTATTTCCTTTTCATGGTCCGGATCTGCGGTTACTACCTGTCCTAAGTAGATATATTCGCCTACTACTTCCAGTACTTCGCTACCTAATGTAAACTGCTGTTCCTTCCCGAGGCTGTTGAACATTACCTTAGTCTTCTGCATATTGATTTTCAAGCCTACCTTTCCACATCTCCTGACTAGGTCATCAATCATTATTTGCAGTTCATCCCCCGAGTTGCTTTGCAAGGCAATGTCATCAGCAAATCGCAGATTACTGAGGTATTCTCCATCTACCTTTATCAACTAACTGCTCCCATTCCAAGTCTCTGAATACTTCCTCTAAGCAAGCTGTGAATAGTACTGGGGAGATTGTGTCTCCTTGCCTAACACCTTTCTTAATGGGAATTTTGTTACTTTCTTTATGCAAAACTATGGTTATTGTGCAGCCACTATATATATTTTCCAGCACTCACGTAGGGCTCGTCTATCCCCTGATTTCGCAATGCCTGCATCACCGCCGAGGTTTCAAACGAGTCAAATGCTTTTTCGTAATCAATAAATGCTATGTATAAGGGCTGGATATATTCCGAGCATTTTTTATCACCTGGCTGATGGTATGGATATGATCGATAGTAGAGTACCGTTTCCGAAAACCTGCTTGATCCTTTGCTTGATTGCAGTCTAAGGTTGTCCTGATTCTATTAGAGATCATCTTAGTAAATACCTTATACGTAGCAGACAGTAAGCTGATTGGTCTGTAATTTTTAAGGTCCTTAGAATCCCCTTTCTTATGAATGAGGATAATGTTTGCATTCTTCCATGGTTTCGGTACCGTCGATGACAGCAGGCACTGCGTATACAGGGTGGCCAATTTTTCTAGCACGATATCCCCCCCCCCCCCCCCCTCTCCCCTCCCCGTCCTTCAACAAATCTGTAGTTATCTGATCCTCTCCAGCTGATTTTTCCCTTTTTATAGTTTCTAATGCTTCCTTGACCTCGTCCTTCGTCACTGCTGGAACGTCAGACTGTCTTTCCCTACCGCCAATCTCATTACGGTCCTGCCTATACTTCGGCCACTGTAGAGATCTGTATAAAACTCCTCGGCTACTTTGACTATCTTGTCCACATTCGTAATGACGTTGCCCGCCTTGTCCCTTATCGCATACATCTGGTTTTTGCCTATGCTAAAATGTCTTCTTTACCGTTTTAAGGCTTCCCCTGTTCTTTACAGCATGCTCAATTTTCTCCATGTTATACTTCCTTATATCTGCCACTTGCGCTTATTGATTAGCTTTGATATCTCGGCCAATTCTATCTGGTCTGTTGGATCGGAAGCTTTCATACTCAGGCGTTTATAAAGCAAATCTTTCGTCTCCTTAGACAGCTTACCGATATCGTCTCTAAATATCCTTCCGCCTACTTCTACAGCGCACTCAGTAATGGTATCTGTGAAATTATTGTTCATTGCTTCTAGGGTAATGTCGCCATCCTCGGTTAGAGCTGAATATGTATTCTGTAGCGAGATCCTGAACTCTTCTGCCCTCCCCCTCACCGCTAATTCGTTGATAGGTTTCTTTCTTACTAATCTGTTGCGTTCCTTCTTCAGATTTAGGCTAATTCAGGACCTCACCATTCTGTGGTCCCTGCATCGCACTTTCCCGATTACTTCTACATCTTGCATAATAGCGGGGGTTGAGCACAGGATGAAGTCAATTTAATTTTAGTCTCCCCGTTAGGACTTTTCCATGTCCATTTCCGGTTCGTCTGTTTGCTGAAGAGGGTATTCATGATTCGTAAGTTATTGCGCTCTGCAAACTCAACTAGTAACTCCTCCTGCTATTCCTAGAACCAATGCCATAGTCACCTACTGCCTGGTCTCCTGCCTGCTTTTTCCCTACCTTGGCATTGAAGTCGCCCATTAGTACAGTATACTGCGTCTTTACTTTTCACATTGCTGTTTCTACATTTTCGTAAAAGCTTTCAACTACCTGGTCATCATAACTACATGTAGGTGCATAGGCCTGTACAACCTTCAGTTTATACAGCTTATATTAAGCCTAATAACGATGCCTGCCACCCTCTCATTAATACTATAGAATTCATCTATATTACCCGCTATATACTTATTGACAAGGAACCCTACTCCTAGTTGTCGCCTCCCTGGTAAACCTCGATAACACAGTACATGACCATCCTTCAGTACAGTATATGCCTCATTCGGCCTCCTAACCTCACTAGGCCATATGACATCCCATTTCATACCCTCTAGTTTCTCTAACAGCACTGCTAAACTAGCTTCACTAGCTAGGCTTCTTGCGGTAAACGTTGCCAGGGTCAGTTTCCTATAACGGCCTGTCCAGCGGAGTCAGGAATTCTTAGCACCCCCTGCTGCATCGCAGGTCTGACCGCCGCCGTGGTCAGTTGTTCCGCAGCCGCTGGTGACTGAGGGCCGAGGTTTTATGGAACTAATCATGAGAGGTTGCTGCTAATTACTGCACCAGGGTGGCCAACTCCTGTTCTGGTGAGGGAGTGCGTTGCCGGAGGTGTTCACCGGCATCAGGTCGCACCCCAAACCTGTTTATGGAATTCCATCAATACACGGATTCTTTTTTCTTTTTTTTTTTATCCGGTGGAGAATTGCGCGGCACCGGGATTTGAACCCCGGTCCTGTTGCATGCGAGGCGGATGCTCTACCGCTGTGCCACCGCTGCGCAACACATAGCCATCGGCATTTCTTTTTTTTTTTTTTTTTTGGGGGGGGGGGGAGGGGGGGGAGGGAGGGGAGGAGGGGTCAAAATATAATCGCTGAAAATACCACTCACAATTCTCATTCCCCAACAGCATACACACATTTCCGCCTTTAGGAACAGAAATATACACATATAGGAGCAGGGGCGTATTACATCTTGTCTCAGGAATAAGACCAACACAATGCGAAAACCGTCTGTCCAGCGGCGTCAAAGCCACACTCTCGATCTTCCGCAAGATGAAATACCGACGCACACGCAGGTATGCGCACACACTGGCATCCGGACTGCAGTGGCTCAACTCCCTCGAATGCGGACTCGCAATGACGTTGAGGAAGGAGGCGAAATGGCTTGTCATGGACGCGTGTCACCATACAGGGGCATGGGAAAGGAGGTACGTCCTGAAAGATGAACTGGTCTCTAGCAAGCGCACGTTCCCGCGTTCGTCTCGGGGCGAGAAAGTGCGCCCAACGCAGGATATCCATCTACCCCCCGGGGTTCCCTTGTCGAGGAGCGCGCAAGCGCGGTAGCTCCTGGACTCTGGTGGGAAAAGGAACACAAAAATTAAGAGACCTCCACTGGACGGCGCTTCGAAGGAAGGGGTCAACGCACTGCTCCACTTTCATCAAGCTTCTGCAGCCTAACGTTTTGCACGCGATTTTTCATTGACCACTACGTACTGACAGCTGTCACAGGTGACCTGGAGAGCGCCTCCGTAGCTACTCGCGCAAGTGTATGGCGTAGGTACACTTGCGTGCACGACAGCTATGATGGCGACGCGTTCTGCTTTACGGCACAATGAAAAGCAGCAATGAATATTTTCAAAAGTTTTATCATAACTATATCCCAAACAACTCCCTTCCTTTAGCCCCAATTATTACACAATGTACAGAAATCACAACAATGGATAATCCCCGGTATGCGACAGAAGCTCAACTGGTGTGGCTGGGAAGGGATATATATTTTTCTCAGCAACATAAATATTTATTTCCCATGATTACAGCCGCCATACCAGCGTGACTAACATCAAGTTGTCCTTATCACTCACAAGGTTACAATCACGTCGGGATATCGCGCTTATCTGCTTGCTACATAAACTAATCTACAGTCACCATGCATCAACAGTGCCACTTACTAGACCGACTCGCACCTCCCACCGCCTGAATAATAATATAAATTTTCAATGTCTATTCGGCCGAACAGATGCATTTAACTTCTCTGCCTTGCCACGGGCTATAAAGGGTTGGAATGGTCTTCCCGAACGCATCGCTAACATATCTGACCCACTAAAATTCAAAAACGAATTGAGTACCTTTTTGCAGTCAGAATAACTTTTTTATATTGCGTTCACTGTGTGCAGGTTGATTTCGTCCAATGCCTCTAACTATTGTATAATGTCATAATCCTCGGTTTATTACTTCCCATGCATGCTCTAATACTTATTTGCAGTTCCAGTCCTGTATTACTGTTAACTTTTGTATTTTAAACTATGTACCATTGTTTCTTTTGATACACTGTAACCCCTCCCCCTCACAGAATGTTCCTGTTTGGAACCTGTGAGGTATTTGTATAAATAAATAAATAAATTCTCAAGGAGAGAGTCGAGAAGTGCGAGACCATTGGCTTTTCCTTGTTTTCGTGTAAGGGTTAGCTCTTGGTTACCAAAGAAAGTCATGGTGAAGAGCGCAGTGTATGTAGTCATTGGCAAGAGGTGGCTGTACAGTGCCTTCCGCCCAAATTATGAGCAGGCAGCGTTAGAGGGGCTCGTGTATTTAGTTCAAACGTCAACTCGAAAAATGCCTACAAATTTAATCCGAATACCAGAGCAAATAATACAAGCGCCAGCGGATTCAATCCGGGTGCCAACCAATTTAATCCATATGTGGAAAATGAATGCGGTAGAGGGCTCCAAAGCACGAAACTTGAATTCAAGAAATAAATCGAAATTGAGATCATTTTTCAGACCGTGCGATGACTAAGCGAAGCGTCAACTTATAGGATAGCTAATAAGGGAGTACTTACTCATTGTCGTCCACCCGAGCGTAGCCATACGGCTACAAAGGACAGCTATATAGCTTTCTCAGAAACTTCGTAGTTGAAGAAAAATTCGTCCTGATCCGGGGATGACAATGAGTAATTACTCCCTTGTTAGAATTCTACTCCACCTTGGGGGTTTCCCCTAAATATTTGACCAACATTAAAGGATAGCTTTTGTCAATATTATGACAAATATTGCTTGATGCGAGTGTTTTTAGAAGTCGTTTGAAACGCATAATCTCGGTACTAAAAGGGTCCCAGGGCTGTGGCTTACTGGCTCTGTATTCCGGGAGAACAAATTAGCCCGCAAACAGTCGGCGAGGCCAAGGAAAGCATTGGGGATTATGTTTTATGTCTTTTATATCCCTGTCACACGGCCGACTCGGAACTACCTTGAACTTCCTTGGTCTAAAGGAGCGCAAGGGAGTCTCAGGGAGTTTCGCCTTAAAGGAGTTGTCCCCGTGTCACACGGCTTGCAGCGAGCTTCTCAGAGCAGCCAACAGGGGGCCATTAGGCGCTGTTTATTTTGCACAAAGATATAAAAAATAATGTCCAAAACAAACTGAAATATTTTTTATACTACTATTTTCCTCGCAAAATGCAATTAGCTTTAGTCATATCAATATAAAAGAACACACATTTGCTGAAAACAACGACCATGCTCTAAACATAGCCATTTTTTCCGCTCTGCTGGACACCATGCGCGGCGTTGTGCAATACGTGGTGCAGTCGCGACAATTAAACGCAACTAACCGAGGTAGAATACAATTTTATGCAATAAAACTAATATATTTAGGAGTAAAAATTACATTATTGAAGAAATATGTTATTTAATGACTCGGAAGCAAAGCACATTGGAAACGAGAGTACTCCCTTCGCCCATCAATGGAGATCGTCGATCTCCTTTGCTTCAAAACTCCATTTAACTTCCTTCCATAATGGACTGCCGTGTGACACGGCACGTATCTCCCTCGAGGTAATGGCTACCTTGGTTGAAGGGAGTTGAAAGGAGTTCAGCCGTGTCCGTGTGACAGAGGTATTATTCTTTAATTTTTACTTAGAGTAATGTAATTTGTTTAGGGGTAAGATAATTAAACACAAAGTAGAAGAAAAAACAACGGGCCGATGGTGGGAACCGAACCCACGACCCCCGAATATCGCATCCGGTGCTCTTCCAACTGAGCTACATCGGCCGCAGTCCCCCCTGCTACTTGCTTGGGTATTTATGTTGCCTGTATACGAACCTTGAGAGTGTTCACCAGCGCCACCCTCAACCATAGCGGCGGACGTGGAACGTCCTTTGTTACCGCCAGCGTCACGTAGAACCGGATCAAGAGCGAGGGCGAAAGCTGTGCTAGAACCCTCTTACGCTACCTATGGCTTCAAGACTGCCAGAACCGAGACCCCCGTAAGCTACAAGCAGATCAATTAAGGGGAAATGAGGGTGCTTGTTATAATGCATGAAGGAAAGAAGCCAACAGTCGGCGAGGCCAAGGAAAGCGTTGGGGAAGGTACTTTATGTATTTTTTTAATGTTTACTTGGATAATCACAGAAATTAGTAATGTAATCTGTTTAGGGGAAAGATAGTTAAACACAAAGTAGAAGAACGATGGTACGATGAACAGGAGTGGTCACGAGAGGCGGCCGCGTAGGGTCGTCCGCAGGAGAAGGGATCATCGATTGCACCTCCACCAGTGTCACGACTCAAGTCACAGGGAGCCGTGAAAGTACACGTAGCCGAGGACCCGAGAATAAGGTCGGCTTGTTGTTCCGATCACAGAATCCAGCACCAGTGCGCCGCTCGTGCCAACAACCGCTTCGTCGTCACCGGCACCAAGCACGGCTGTCGCGCGGCGCTAGGCACGTGGCAATACATACATATATATATATATATATATATATAGAATTAAATAATGTCTTAGAGGAAAGACAATTATTTTATCACACAGTTATAAACGTTTCAATAAACCGTATTTAATTTAGCTCTACGTAACTGCATCAGCAAAATGTTACACAGAGAATGCTAAAGAACTCCAGAGCAGACGCCAAGTTTTGCGCTTTAGTTTACTCGTTGCCGGATTGTCGTCTGCCTTTGTGCATTGTCAGGAGAGTAGAGGAGAGCACAGACACGTGCATTCACTATTAGAAATGGGTGTACTTTATTTTGTAAGAAATAGAAGTGTTTTCTCAAGAATATAAAAAAACAATTAGATGGAGCTTAGCTTTAGTTAAGCCCAGTAGGTTGCGAAACCAATAACAAGTGTATACGCTATAGTAGGCTATAGTACGCTATAGTACGCTATAGTAGTACGCTATAGTATCCTCGAGGATAGGCGGGTAACGATACCCGTTTAACACACTGTAAGGGGGGACCTTCTGGTCCTTAAGGCTAGCTCAACACGTTCTACACACCACCGCACTTCTCATAGTCTCCTCGTCCCATTCTGGATAAGCTAGGTGAAGAGTAGGATACATGAGCTCGTTTAACGGAGTCAAGCAGTCTTTATGCCATAGGTGATCCCACACCGAGCACACACTTCTGAAGGGATTATTCGTGAATTGTCTGTGAAATTCACGCGTAGCCGAGTCAAAATCACTAAATCTTCTCGCATACTCTGAACGTCGTTGCTCTTCCAAGTCCCCCGTTGACACAGTGAAACCAGCCTTCACAAGTGTCACATCCCGTTTCTTTTTCGCACGTACAGCTCGTTCTTGCGACGTCTCTTCTGCACGCCGTTTCCTCCGGGTATCGATATACTTTACTTGTCGAGCAGCACGACCAACACGCTCCTTTTCAAGCCGTTGTTGCCGTTCTTCTGTTTCCTGAACGGGTCGTTGCCGCCTTGTTGCATTCCAACGTTCCTGACTGCTGCTTGAACACGTCGACAAAGAGTCTTCACTGTTCAAAGCGTCCATTACAGTGTTGTTTTCCTCCTCTTCCTCTCAAGTTTGAGAGAAGAGGTGACAGCAGTGCCTCTACTTGGTAGCAGCGCGGCTCCAGCTGCAGCGCGCCGTGCCTACCGACCGCCGCCGCCACCCGACGACTCGACTTAGTAGCCCATCTCTCGCAGCTGGTATTACGTCACAGTGACGTCATCATCTCATCCGCGGCGCGCCGTGCCTACCATAGATTTTCTTACCGACCGCCGCCGCCCCGACGACTCGGCCTAGTAGCCAATCTATCGCAGCTGGTATGACGTCTAGCCATCACGTACCTACCGGCCGTAGCTACGCGAAGGGCTGAAAATGGGTGTAGTATTGCTTTCGCAATAAAACATTGCTAAAAACACACAAGACAAGAGAGTTTCAAAGCAGGGGACAGTATTTACGCCTCCATTGTGTGTGCCGCATTGTCGTCTGCATTTGCACGACGGAGTAGAGCCATGCGGTGGCGGTGCGCACTCGTATAGTATAAGCATGGTGGTAGTTTGCGCGTTTTCATTCATTTCGCATGAACTTTAACCAGCAGTATTTCCTTCCATGGAAGCCGATGAGCAGTGCTCTGGCATCCTAATCGGACATCGAAAACGGCGAGCACCGTTCAAGCCTCCGGGTGCACCAAGAAGAAAGAACGGCAAAGTCGCCTAGCTTGACTGGGCCAGAATTCTTGAAGTGTCGAGGCGTGGAGGTGTGAAAAAAAAAATGGCAGACACACTCGGCATCAATTTAAGAACGGCGAGATCCACTGCAGCTAACGATAGAGAAGCGTTGAAGAAAGGTGGAACATCGAAGAAATCCGGAAATAAGGTTGTAACGGCTCCAAACAGATATTGTGGATAACAACCCTACTTCCGTGCTAAAGCAAATAAAGCAAGCAGCGATAATAATAAATAAATAATAAATAAAGACGATGATGTTTCCTCCACAGCGCGACATGACAAACATGCAGCGCATGAGTATGTGGCGTCATCTGTGAGGCGCATGAAGTACTAGGTTCAGGAATAACACGAAACTCGCAGAAGAACACGTTACTGCTTACGCTCTAAAACCCGAACAGTGGAAAGGCTTAACGTCGTCAAGTACGTGTATTATTTGAGTCCCTTCCAAGGTGATATCACCGCTTCTTGTCTTCAGTATTCATCTTAAAAACAGATTATTGCGGCAGATTAAATTGGCATCATTTGCGTGACAAGATTGCGACCAAACGTTGATTCAGGCACCTGTACAAAGCCGCATTCTTTACACTCGGTGAAAAAGGTTTTTCATGAAGCCAGCACTTAATATACTTACGCGTAATAAGACAGGAGTTATGGCTCAAATACAAGTAAGGTGGGTCCCAGGTATGTAGCAGGAATGGGTTTGGGCGCGATATGAAATGCGCTCGCAGCATGCATGAAGTAGGCAAATATAAACGCCCGTCACGAAGTGACGGTTGCGGCGTGGCATGAGAGGGATATATCGATCACATCGCAGTTTAAAAATATCGATGTCTCGATGCCGTGTACTCCGTCCGGCCCCGCGCGGTGGGGCACTGTTGGAAGCTAATTCAAGTGCATCTAGTAAGTATGTATGCATGTCTGTCTCCCTTTCTTTCTGTCTCTCAATGAAATCGAAGAACGCAGTACCCAGATGTTTTGAAAAAACACACCGCTAGTAAGGCTGGAGTGCATGCATCGTGCGGGGATGAAATGAAGGAGCGGCCAGATGATTGAACCAGCTGCTCCTTCCCCTTGGCTTCGAGCTCTTGTTTTTCTCTCCACATGCGACCGTTCCATATCAGAGACTTCCCCCTTTGCTATAGCCGTCGTCGTCGCAGCGCACCATGTCCTGATGGAGAACTGATTTGCAATGAGGAAATTGTGCGGGAAGGGCAGGGCTTGAATTCTTTGGAGGATATGCGAGTCAAGCAATAGTGGATCTGTGACGTCATCTCTAACTTTTATGCAACAACAGTATTCGAGGCTGGCTGCTGGCTGGCGCATCGTCGTGCACTTCAAATGCACCAAGGCTTCGATATAAAGGAAAGTAAAATAAAACCTACTTTCAGGGAAAATAACGAAATTTACCTATAGATGTGCAGGCTTGCCTGGCTGTTCCTTTCTTGAGTTCGTGGGCAACAATAAAGTCTTATTTGCAGCGACAGGATGAGAGGTTGGCTTGAGTGATCGCTGGCCTAACTGCTTGCTACTCTTTGCCATGGAAGAACGACGAATTAAAGAGGCGTGTCATAGTTTATACCGAAAAGAGGGGCGAAATGTGTCAGACTACTAAATCGGACATGCGCCGCTTAAAAAGTGGAGTGACTCGGCAATGGCTTTCAAGATTTCCGCCATCGCGCTGAGAACGTCGGTATTACGTCTGATGGGGCCGAAACAAACGCCACTCTGGAGTGGCCAGCTCCCCTACCGATTTCGCCCCAGTACAGGGGTCATATCACAATAATGGGAATATCACAATATCACAAAGCCTAGTTTTTAGAGTCTGCACGAGAGCGACCAAGTGAAGGTGCACATCCACGTGAAATCACGCCCAGCCTATATATGCACAACTGTATCGCACTGCATTCACCACCCCGCAGTTTTAAGCGCGATGTTGATAATCATGTTTTGCGTCCCTGTGCGTGATGCCTATTGATCCTTGTGCCTACCCATCGCACGGGAAATGAAGGCAGGTGGTCTCCGTAACGGAATGACTGATCATACACTGCCTGTGAAAATGCTAAAGCCTAGGCGTTGCTGCTGCACACGGTACATCGCGAGCCCCTTGTCGAAATCAGCATTCCAGTGAACGCACAAAAGCTTACCGGCATTCTATAATTAGTTTACAAGAAGGGCGCAGTATCTGTCACGCGCAATCTCGCTGTTACATCTCGCGGATAAATGAACCTAGAAAGGCTTTCGCCTCAAAAAATAAAAGAACATGCGGAACATGTGTATTTAATTTTTTGTTATTGAATGTGACTACTGTATGTATGACAGATTTGGAGATTTCCTTCACCACTCCTCTGCTGCTTGTATGGGTTTTTTGGACACTGTCAAGCTGCGAAGGCAGCTTTTATCCGGGAAACCCTCCAGTTGAACCTGGAAATAAACTTATTATTGTATTGTATTTCATCACAATGTCGCCAGCTTCCCAGCTGCTATCATAATTTCCGCAGTGGGGAATCTCCACAAGGGGCGTACGATACACTGTGTGTAGCAGCAACGCCCAGGCTTACGCATTTCTCTTGTGCAGAATCTGCAGTGCTTCAGGAAAGTTTTCTTTTTTTTTTGCGTCTGGGGGATTTTTTTTTTTTTTGAAGCTTGAGAAATACACACGTAAGGCTTATTTATTGCAAATAATAAAATGGGGGTTGCTGAAAATGCTATCCAACATACTTCAAATCCCATTTACCACCTACAGCCAATATTTATTAATTTCGGTAAATAACCTTAATTGCGGATTAACCAATTGCTAAAACAAATTACCTGTGGGGTACAAGGCGGTATACCAACGGTATACAACGGGTTTCAATGATCTGACTCCACTGTTCCATTTTTTACCATTTGACCAAAATTCGCTGGGACATCTGGTTTTGTAGATATGGATTAGTTTATAGGGTTTAACCTCCCAGGCGACTCAGGCTATAAGGGCAGCCGTAGTAAAATCTGCGGAAGTTTCCGCCACGTGATTTTATTTAGCGCGCGCCGACATCGCACAGCACACGGGCACATTGTTTTTCACATCCATCGAAAAGCGGATGCCGCGGCCGGGATTCAATTCTGCGTCCTCAGGTTCAGCAGGCGAACACTGTAACCGCTGAGCTACCGTGGCCGGGTGGTATACAGATATTGCACATAGGTGTCTCTCATATAAATGTAGCCGAGGAGGCTATTATAACGCAAGAACCGGAGCAGACTTCGCGGCTCCAACTGTTGTCAGTTATCCATATGAAAATGTATTCCGTATATAGCTCTGCAATTTTCCTAATAATACCTCACCGTGCTATCTGACACACGACACAACGAAATGCTGAACAATTTCCGCACTGCCGTGTCTTGGTTGTAACATTCACGTTAGCAACAGTGAACAGAACTCCTAACGTGAGCTTGACAGCTATCCACTAGAGCGTCGGCATGTGCTCAAAAGACGCTCGCCGTCTCCGGTGTCTCGGTACGCAAACACAGAGACGGCTTAATCATGAAAGCCGACGCACTCCGTCAACTCGCAGCGGAAAGGCAAGCGGCCGTCGGTTGGTGTCGGCTCGGCTTTGAAGCTGAAGGCACTGGCTCTGCTGACCTTGTACGTTGAGTTTCCGAGCGAAGCGGCATCGCCAGACTGCGCGAGACGGTGGTATCCAGCGTTTCTCAGGAGTTGTATAGGACACGCTTTGCGCGCAGGTTCTTTCGTTCTTCTTGCCTGAGAACCATGACACTCCAGTGGTTTGGCACACCACCTGCAATGTCTCTGTCTCGGTGCAATAGATGGATATGATTGTGAGAATTAGATGCACCTAGATGTGTTTGCTTCTTCAGGTAAATGAGAATCGGTCTAAGTTTTGCCACACTTGCGTGTGCAACTTCTGTACTCACCTATGGAGCTGAACCGTGGAGCCTAGCAAAAAGGGTTCTACTTGAGCTACGGACAATACAAAGAGCTATGGAACGAAAAATGGTATTAAGAGATAGCAAGAGTACTGAGTGGGTCAGAGAAATAACTCGAGTTAATAATATTCTAGTGGAAATCAAAAAGAAGAAATGGGTATGGCCAGGGCATGTAGTGTGAAGAGAAGATAACCGATTATCGCCAAGGGTAACAAATCAGAATCCAAGTGAAGGAAATCGTAGCAGGGGAAGGCAGAATGTTCGGTGGGCGGATGAAATTATGAAGTTCGCAGGGGTCAAGTGAATGAGGCTAGCGTAGGACCGGATTAGTTGGAGTAATATGGGAGAGGCCTTCACCGCGCAGTGGGTATAATCCGGCTAATAATGATGATGATGAGTACAATTTCAGCCTCTATATTCTTTTTTTTTTTTCATTCTGAAATCATAGGTCCTACAGTGGGAACGCCAAAGAGTATTCGTTCATTCAGAAGCACGGCCGCTTTGTCTCCCCGCGAACACGACGTATCTGCTTCTACCACGGTTTCACGACGGCTCTGCAAGGAACACTCTTCAGAGGGATGACGTGGACGGCTTTTTATCGAACCGATGAAGCACTGCGCTTGTCGCCTTCTCGCCGTAAACAAAAAGCCCGTACTCTCAAGATTTCTTTTCAGCATATATAGGTAGCCCATAGAAGCGATGTGCCTCAATTTAACGTTGGCGCTCAAGCGCCTGCATGAGGAACCGAGGACTGATAGAAGCTAGACAGAGCTGATGGAGACTACGTGAACTAATAAGATTTCGTAGAAGCACATGTTTCAGCCTTTATTTTCAGTCCGTTTGCTTTCTGTTCTCTTAAGTGGTGAATAAAACACACTGTCCATGGTAACAGCCACTTGGAAGAACTCGTCTACAGCTGACGGCAAATTTTTTACAGAATGTGTGGGCCCGGTAACAATGTAACATGATAGTAACAATGGAGTCATGTAGTAACAATGTAGTAATACTGTAGTAACAGCACACTAGTTACTTGGCTTTGGCACTTGGAAAAGTTATGCTGCTGGCCGAGCTGGTTGGTCGCACTCATTCTGGGAAGAGCAGCGCTGGCAGACGAGAGCAAGAGTGCTTTGGGAACTCGGCCGAGCTGTGGACAAACGCTTGTGCGAAAAGGAGAGAATCGAAGTACTGAACACACATCACGACATTACGCGACATTACAGGCTAGAAGACTCTCCCTCCCACCTAAGCACAGATATTTAACGAAAGAAGAGGAAGCATACTTTGGAGGCAAATCCAAGCCAAATCGCTTCCAAGTCCCATCGCCCTTCATCACGTGTACCCGGATAGATAGAAGCCAGAGCGCCTCAAATGCGACAACAAAGCCACCGTTGCTCACATCTTCCCTGACTGCCGGGCAGATCCCATGTACTATATACGTTTCTTCCCGTGTATATACGTCCCGTAAACTTGTACTTCTTTTACTTCTGCCTGTACGCATATGTGTGTGTGCATGAGCGTCAGCGCGAGTGTGTGCGCACGTCTCTTTATTGCTTTTGTTTCCTAAACTGTCTTTGTTTCGAATACACGAGGACGGAGTTTTAGACAGTCTTGCAATGCGAAGATAATGAATTTGTGGCAGAATTAACCACAACGTTTGCGCACCCGAAAAACACAGACTCCGACACTAGTGCGTTTTGAAGCGCTATACTCGATCGACTGCCAGATGCCCTTTGTAGGCTCTGTGCAGATCAGACAACGTGCATTTCTTACATAGGCACAGTAACAGCAGGCAGTTGATTCAGTGATCTCAGCACAAACCTGTAATGCACATGCAGAACACCTTGGGCTTCAAAAGAAAATTCATAGGTGCAGCGCAACAAAAGACAAAAATGATACATAGCCCTGTCATACCACGCATTTTGACTATCTCTATTTCACGCAGTCAATGCATTCATTTTTTTAACAGTTCAGCTTAACTCGCAGCACCAAATATTCGTGCCTTCATTCTTTCTAGAGGCACTGAAGGTGACAAGATACCATTACTCACACGTACCTTGAAAACCACATCATCATTCCCCCTGATTCTGTACCATTCCTTGGCATGCATTAAGTAAAAAACTTTCGTTTGGAGTAACGGTAGTAATAACTAATATTTTCAACGAAATATTCGCCTGTCACATCATTATACATTCGCTTGTAGTAACCTTAATTAGTACTTAGTTACTTGGCGTTACAAACGGTGTCATCTTCCATCTCTTCCAAAAATAAGGTGTTCGCATATCACTTTTAGCTTACACCACACCCAGTGTTGCATTTACAATCTTCTTTATGTTTTGTCCTTCTATGTTCACAAAATCTGAAACTGATAATTTTTCTGAGAGAGTTAAGTTTATGATAAAGTACGTACCTGGGTGATGGAGACAGACCACAACGAAGGAACAGAGCGCAACTACCGAATGGATTATTTCTTAGAAAGGAGCTAAATTTGTAAAAGTGAGAGCAACCACAAAGATCAAAACATGCCATTCATGTCAGCTTTCCGGATGCATATTCCTCGGGAGTTGGGGTATCACTATACGGAGAGGAGGAATAAGAGAGCCGAAGCGCTAACAAAACGCTTCGGAAAAATGGATCCCGAAGAGGTTGCCTACGTGAACGCAGCTAGTGGGAAGTCTGGCGTGGCGGTTGCCTCAGTAGTCAACGGACTAGGAGCCCCCAAGTCGGCAGCCACTATTCGCAGCCGCAACATAGAGATGGCCGAAGAAGTTGCTGTAGCGCTCGCTTGCGTTGGAATGGAAGCAAAATTTGTAGTCAGCTATAGTAAAACTGCTATATGGAATTTCCTCAAGGGCAGAATCTCGCCGGAAGCGGCGAGGATCATAGCCGGCAAAGAGTTGACCCGCAAAGTCAACCTAATATGGACCCCAGCGCACGCGTCGGTTCCTGGCAATGAAACGGTACACGAGTTAGCCCTAGCTATCTCCTCCGGGCAACCGTAGAGCCGTCTGATTGCCAGAACTTAGATGAACGCGCGCAAACATATTGTAGCGTGTGCAACAGCAGCCGCTAGGCGGCTGCTCATCGAGAGTCTCGTGCACGGACACGAAGTGCCCCGTGGCGTTCGAGAAGAAGCTGAAGTTAGCTGCCATCTCTCGGTGCTCCGACCCTGTTCTTCTGCGCCTGCTAGCTCAACCCCCCATTAAAAACCCAACCTTCTGGTTACGGGCCTAAACGGCTACGTGACACTGGTGGAGGTGAGGCCTTGTTCTACATGTCTCGGGCCTCTCGCAGCCGCTCATCGAGTCCCAACCGGCTTCCGCTCGTATCTACACCTGTTCATCGCTGCAGCCGTCGCCTCCGGGGTCTGGCGCCGGAATTCGCTCCTCTACCTGAACCGACGCCAGCTGACCAGCAGTTAGAGACTTCTGCAATGGCCCAGGCAAGTGAGCATCAGTTGCTGCTTCAGCAGCCTCGTACGCCCCCCAGTTTCCATGGCGGTACTGGGGAAGATGTCGACGACTGGATCGACCAGTTCGAGCGAGTGGCGCAATTTAATCAGTGGAACCCGGCTCAGAAGCTGCGCAATGTGTATTTCGCGCTTGAAGACTGTGCTAAAACGTGGTATGAGAATAGGGAGGCCAGTCTTCAAAACTGGGATTCCTTTCGCCAGCAGCTGCGGGAAACCTTTGCCAACCACGACCGCCGTGATCGCGCACGCCGCCTCCTAGAAGCCCGTGTGCAACTGCCTAACGAAAGTGTGACCATGTTCGCCGAGGACGTGACGCGTCTTTGCCGACGGGCTGATACCGACATGACGGAAGCAGCGAAGTTGCGCCACCTGATGCAGGGCGTAAAAGAACCCCTCTTCGCTGGTCTGGTTCGGAGTCCACCTCAAACCGTCGCGGACTTCATCAATGAAGCTACCCTCATTGAGCGAGCCCTGCAGCAGAGATACCGGCGCACGGAGTCTGCCTGTGGTCAGCCCTTCAGCAGTGTGGCCACATTGAACAGGTCCACTGACGATCACTCTCTGCGTGAGTTGATCCGCGAGATAGTTCGCGAGGAGCTCCTCAAGTTCAATCTTGGATCGCCTAACCCGACTGCCGTGGCTGTCACCGAAGCCGTGCGGGAAGAAATACGTCAGACATTGTCACCGCTTGAGTCACTGTTGGAGCCACGTTCTATGAACTACGCAGCGGCTCTTCGTCGGCCTGCAGTGCCTCCTGCGCAACAGCTTCGTTTCGAAGCACAGCCGCCGCCCACTTTGCAACCACCGTTCTACCAACCGTCCTACCAGCCGCCATCCCAGCAGAGCCTCGTCATGCAGCCGTCCGCTCCTCAGCCACTGTTCTACCAGCCGCCATCCCAGCAGAGCCCCCTCATGCAGCAGCCGGTTCGGAAGGCAGACGTCTGGCGCACTCCTCGCCAACGGCCGCTGTGCTACCACTGCGGAGAACCCGGCCACTTGTACCGTCGTTGTCCATACCGGGAACTCGGTCTTCGGGGTTTTGCTCGTGATTCCCCGCGTCCCCGGGTCGGCGAACGCCCTCCAGAAATCGCAGAATATCTGGCAACCCGTGCAACCTCTTCGAGCGACAGTACACAGTCTTCTCCCGTGCGCTCCTCGTCATCCGGCCGCCGTGAGTTTAATCATGTGCCGAGGCGGCCGTCACCAAGCCCACACCGGGGAAACTGAAGGCGGCGACCTCAGGGGGGCAGGTTGCTGACGAACGGAATCGATGTCCCGAAGACCCTCCCGTGACGACTCAGCCCGATGCTGTGACTACGATGCCTCCGCCGCCCCGTGAACCCGAAACTCCCAGTCAACCTCAAGCCGATCACGTTGTTAGCGCCGACCTTTCCGTTCTCGTCGACGGACACCCAGTAACCGCTTTGGTAGATACCGGAGCAGACTTTTCAATAATAAGCAAGAATTTCGCAGATCGGCTCTCCAAGGTTAAAACTGAATGGCTGGGGCCGCAAATTCGTACTGCTGGCGGTCACCTTATGACGCCGATTGGACGATGCACTGCCCGAGTAACCATCGCTGATTCAGCCTTTGTAGCCGTTTTCGTTATACTGCCGCATTGCTGCAAGGATCTCATACTCGGCATGGACTTTTTACGTGAGCATGGAGCCATTATTAATGTTCCTCGCCGAACTGTCACGTTTTCGACGCCTGCAAGGACGACCGCTGACTCCGAACGACGCCACGCACCTTTACGCATCGTTGACGCGGATTTATCTATGCCGCCACGTTCGTCTGCTCTCGTCACAGTCAGGTGCGACGACCAGTCCTGTGCTGCCGGCGTCGCCGAACAGAACACAGAGCTTCTGTTGCATCATGGAGTCTGTGCTGCACGCGGTATAGTTCATCTGACTAATGGTCTAGCTCACGTGCTGATTACGAACTTCGGAAACGAACGGCAACGCATCGCTAAAGGCACCACGGTAGCCTACTTTGAAGGTGTCGTAGAAGCAGCCCACGACTGCTTTGTTCTTGAGACCAACACGTCTGCAAGCCAAACGCCCAACTTCGACCCTGATGTGAATCCCGCTCTATCACCGGCAGAGAAGGACAGACTCGTCGGGCTACTCTTTCAGTTTCAAGACTGTTTCTCATCCGCCTCCGCGGTTAAACAGACGCCCTTGACCAAGCACCGCATAATAACCGACGACCGCACCCGACCAGTCCGACAGAACCCCTACCGAGTGTCACCGCGGGAACGCGAAGTCATTGCTCAACAGGTAGACGAGATGTTAAATGACGGTGTCATACAACCATCGAGGAGTCCCTGGGCTTCGCCTGTTGTCCTCGTTAAGAAGAAAGACGGAAGTCTAAGGTTCTGTGTGGACTACCGTAAGCTCAATCAAGTCACAAAAAAAGACGTCTACCCGCTGCCACGCATTGATGACTCATTAGACCGGTTGCGCCACGCGCGCTACTTTTCATCGCTTGATCTTAAGAGCGGTTACTGGCAGATCGAAGTCGATGAACGTGATCGCGAGAAGACAGCGTTTGTCACGCCCGACGGACTTTATGAATTCAAAGTCTTACCTTTCGGATTGTGCTCCGCTCCAGCGACATTCCAGCGAATGATGGACGCAGTTCTATCTGGTCTTAAATGGCAGATGTGTCTAGTCCACCTGGACGACGTTGTGTTTTCACCGACGTTCGAGGAACACCTCCAACGTCTCTCCGCTGTGCTACGGGCTATCAGATCTGCCGGCCTCACGTTAAAACCACAAAAATGTCACTTTGGCTATGAAGAGCTCCTGTTCTTGGGCCACGTCGTCAGCCATCGAGGAGTTCGTCCCGATCCCGCTAAAACAACAGCCGTCACCAAATTCCCTACTCCATGTAACAAGAAGACAGTTCGCCGTTTCTTGGGCCTCTGCGCCTATTACCGCAGGTTTATTGAAAACTTTTCGCGCATTGCCGCTCCGTTGACACGTCTCACCCGGGATGATGTCACCTTCACCTGGACGGACGAAGAGCAAAAGGCATTCGACGAGTTACGGCACCGCTTGCATACAACACCTGTGCTTGCCCATTTCGATGCGAATGCCGAGACTCTGGTCCACACAGATGCAAGCAACGTGGGTCTAGGCGCTGTACTCGTCCAGTGGCAAGACGGTGCCGAGCGAGTTATTGCATACGCCAGCCGGACTTTGTCCCGTGCCGAATCGAACTATTCCACCACCGAAAAAGAATGTCTGGCTGTTGTATGGGCGGTGATGAAATTTCGACCCTATCTTTATGGCCGGCACTTTCGGGTTGTGAGTGACCATCACTCTTTGTGCTGGTTAACGAACTTGCGAGACCCCTCCGGACGCCTTGCACGATGGAGTTTACGGCTACAGGAGTTCGACATGACCATCGTGTATAAGTCTGGACGTCAGCACAACGACGCCGACTGCTTGTCCCGTTCACCTGTCGAGGCTGCGCGGGAAGACGAAGAACCAGACTTCCCCCTTATCGCAGCCGTCGACGCGCTCACTGTTTCGCAGCAGCAACGTGACGACCCGGCTCTCGCACCACTTATCAATTTTCTGGAAGCGCACTCTACAGAATTTCCCCGTCTCTTCGCCAGAACGCATTCATCGTTTTGCATGCGAAACAATGTTTTATACAAGATCAACTTCGCTTCAACGGGAAGAGATTACCTCCTCGTCGTACCAGAGTCTCTTCGAGAAGAAATCTTACAGGCATGTCATGACGAGCCCACCGCGGGTCACCTGGGGTATGCTCGAACTCTGGCCCGAATTAAAAAGAGTTATTACTGGCCAAACCTTGCGGCCGCAGTACGACATTACGTGAGGACATGCCATGATTGCCAGCGACGGAAAACACCGCCTGTGAAACCGGCCGGTTTACTGCATCCTGTTCAAGTGCCAAGATACCCATTCGAACAAGTTGGCATGGATCTGTTGGGTCCTTTTCCAATTTCTGATTCGGGCAACAGGTGGATAATTGTCGCTACAGATTACCTCACGCGTTTCGCTGAAACGAAGGCTCTCCAGCGCGGTACAGCAACCGAGGCAGCGAAATTTTTCATCGAACGCATCGTCCTGAGGCACGGCGCCCCGACAGTTATAATAACAGACCGAGGCACTGCTTTCACTGCCAAGCTACTGGAATCTGTCATGCAACTAAGCGGCACTACCCATCGCAGGTCAACCGCCTACCATCCACAAACTAATGGCTTAACAGAACGTCTGAACAAAACTCTCGCCGACATGATGTCCATGTACGTGGATGCTGAACATCGGTCGTGGGATAACGTCCTGCCGTACGTCACTTTTGCGTACAACACGGCGCAGCAGGAAACAACGCAAATGACGCCGTTCTCCTTATTGTATGGTCGCGAAGTTTCGACAATGCTCGAAGCCATGTTGCCCCACGACGGCCGGGGCCTCGAAGTTGGCGCCGAGGAGTTCACTCAACGCGCAGAAGAAGCGCGACAGCTGGCGAGGGCACGCATCCGGAACCAGCAAGGTCGAGACGCCCAGCGTTATGATCACCGCCACCGTGTAGTGACTTTCCAACCGGGCGATAGAGTGTGGCTTTGGACTCCGATTCGACGTCGGGGACTATCCGAAAAACTTCTGAAGCAGTACTTTGGCCCATACAAAGTGCTCCGTCAGCTGAGCGACGTCACGTACGAAGTGCTTCCGGACGGCTTTTCTTCTACTCGTCGCCAGCAGAAATCCGAGGTTGTCCATGTCGTGCGCATGAAGCCGTACTTTTCGCGAGGAAATTAGCGCACCGCCTACCGCATGTTTCTTGCTTTATTTTTTTTTATCTCTGCTTTCGAATTCATCAAGTTGACATTTATTTTTTTTAGAGAGGGGGGTAATGTAGCGTGTGCAACAGCAGCCGCTAGGCGGCTGCTCATCGAGAGTCTCGTGCACGGACACGAAGTGCCCCGTGGCGTTCGAGAAGAAGCTGAAGTTAGCTGCCATCTCTCGGTGCTCCGACCCTGTTCTTCTGCGCCTGCTAGCTCAACCCCCCATTAAAAACCCAACCTTCTGGTTACGGGCCTAAACGGCTACGTGACAATATTGTTACGGGGTGGCATGACAAGCGATGGAACACGGCGACACAACAGAAACAGAACGACGTGATTACATGACGATGAAATATGCTTTAATGGCCAGTGGGCCTGGCCCGAGCGCTCCGCCCCGCGCCACTGCCCGTTTCGTCATCTTCGTAGCACTACCCGGGGCCACCTAGCGATCGTCCCGATCGATTGCTAGAAATTAATTGCACGAAGTGACGATGAACATGGACACAGGATTAGGACATGAAATGCTGGACATCACAATGAATGTGAAGATGGGATGAATACTTGCCCCGGAGCATCAGGTCCAATTTTCACCGTTTGCTGAAGGCCAAGGCACATGGATACGCCGAACGGCTTGGGCTGGGGTGCTGTCTTCGCTCGAGTGGTCGTGAGGTAGGTCGCTTCGTCATAGGGTCAGTCGGGTCGGCTTTGGGCTCTTCTTGGTCGTCATGTGTTGTGGTCAAGGCTGGGGACGAGGCTGGGGAGAGCGGCTGGTCGGGTCTGAGCACAAAGGGCTGGGGTAAAGCTGGGCGGCCATCTCGACGGGCTTTCGGCCGATGGACCCGGCGTACGGGTGGCTTCAACGGGGCAAGGCGAGGATGGGAATGAACCGCACCTCCAACCAAATGTTACGGGGTGGCATGACAAGCGATGGAACACGGCGACACAATAGAAACAGAACGACGTGATTACATGACGATGAAATATGCTTTAATGGCCAGTGGGCCTGGCGCGAGCGCTCCGCTCCGCGCCACTGCCCGCTTCGTCATCTTCGTAGCAATATTGTAAAATCGTTCAGAATTATACATTAAACAGAAAACTACTGCCACCACCGGTACGAAGTAATAGCACGGCCGGTCTCGAGGGAGAGAGCGCGCTTTCTTACGGCCTTCTCAATCGCCGCGAGAGCAATGGGAACGTTTCTCCTTGAGTTGCGCTCTCCGCCGCCACAAGGGGCGCGACCTGCTCACTGTTCGCTCCGCGTCTGCTTCAGCGGCGGCGGGTGGCTTTTGCCTGGTTTCGCGCTGTCGCTCTCGGGTTTCGTGATGAGTGCATCCACGAAGTGAAAGAACACATAAAGTAGATGCTGCAGCGGCATGTCGTCATCTACTACACACGTGAACGGAGTCATTATATTTACACCGTCACTCAGCAAATGTTCGACAAACATATGACATACATTGCGGCATGGTAGCTAATTTTGTCCATTTTAGTCCAAATTTTTCTCAAGCCTGTACAATAAAAGGAATAAAAAACAACTAAAAGAGCAGTTATCACATCGAAGCTCCTTCAAGGCTAACATGACAGCAACTCGTCTGCAACAGCAAAACCGTCTTTCACCGCTAGATGCGAACCCATGTAGCACCGAAAATGAAAATAATTTCATAAAAATCTAATGTATATTGCAAAATGCTTGCATAATATAATATAGGTACATAGTGCATTAAAACCCTATTAAAGAGATTAAAGAGTACTTTGAGTAAAACAGCCCTATAGAGATGAGTGAGGGAAAGTTTATTTATAAGGCTCTTAGGCCTAAAGACAGGAAAAAGGGTAGGAAGGGTTTGTCAGAGACAATGAAAAAGGATCGACTCCAAGCGAAATCCAGAAGTGAGTAAAGCACTGTCTTTACAGAATCCGACGATCCTCCCGGTGTTCAGATGCAGGTCTCGCACGAGAGTACGTCAGCCCTAGGTCCGGGTAAACCCGTCACTCCTAGACCAACGGTAATGCGGCAGGCCCCTCGTCGAGAATCCACTTGGGGCACGCCGGTACGGGGCCCGCCTGGAAGTCAGGTCCTCGGACAAGGATTTCAAGGTTCAGCTAGTGCGTTGGGATCAGCTGGCGAAGCGGTAACGTCACTTCGTCGAGGCATGTACCCTCGTCATCATCGTCGTTGTCTGGAGCGATAAACAAACAAGACGTGTAAAGGCCGCCATAAATGGCAGCTTTTTTTTTTTTTTTTTGGTTTAGGGGACGCTGACCCTGTGAGAACTCGCGATCCCACGCATCTTCGCTACTAGCACGTCGGACCAGCCGCCGACGATGCCTGTCTCCTTTGCTGACCGGTTCAAGCTCCAGTCACTGCGGGGGATTAAGGGCCGGTGCCGTCACATCGCGACACCTTTCTTCGGAGGCGACTCGGAAGGGCGCACACTTCCCATTCAGGGACTTCAAGGAAGATTTACCAAACAATGCCCCTCTCTCTGGACGATAGGCGCTGGCTTACCCCTCAGCCATGAATAGACGCCCCCACGCGCGTCTGGATGATCCCTTTCAGGCCCCCGGGGGCTAGCAAAATAGCTTCCTCGTCTCAAACCTCCTCTCCCCGCGGCGCTTCTTCGAAGGAATGCGGCAGTTAATGGAGCCTTTGGACAGACGGCGTCTCTCCCGTTTCGGGCAGCAGGGACGGCAACGAGCATGTCTATTTTTCCATGTAGACCGTGGGGTAGAGAAAGGAGGACGAGCGCCGATGGAGAGAGGTTGTTAACCGTCGAGTGGAGAGAGTGTGCACCATCCACGCTGCATTTTTATTTTAAAGAAAAAAGGATCTAGGTCCGAGATTATGGCCGTCCCACCGGGGTAGGTCTTATTAACCGATTGGCTTGCGTAATTTTGAGGCGGATCATGTGAAGCGACCGCCCTCATGTCTTTGTTTGTCGTTGCCATGAAAAAGTGGCCATCAGACCCGGTTGAGAAGTTCTGTCCAGTCGAGCACAAGTTGGCGACTCCGTACTCGGCACATAGCTTTCCTCTGTGTGAGCTAAGCGGTTCTCTGTGTGAGATGTTTTGTGCTTGTGATGTACCATTTTGCTAGGGAACTGAAAGCTCTGCGTGAGGCCACCAGTATAAATTCAGTCGTCATTTGTGTATATAAACTGTAAATATATCATCCCTCTTCGTTCAACTTCAAGACTGCCTGACTGGCCATATTACTTCACCAACCTGCCGAACACGAACATCACTGGCGCAGTACGACAGGGTTCGGCGAGCGACTACGAGCATCACCCAGAGCACCCAGGCCCTGGGAACCCACTAGGCAACAAGCGTCCGCACGTCCAGCCAGAAGCTGCAAGGTGATCCAGGCCCCGAACCAGAGACAGCGTTCTGAGGAAGGACTCCGACGAGGCTGCGGCACCAAGGGACGGAGGCCCCAACTGGCGACACGAGCACGGGTAAGCTGGATTTCTTGCGCTTTGTTGAAGTGGCTATGACTCAAGTGTAAAGTGGCGTATGGTTTTAACACGGAGCATGATGGCGAGCGTAGGTGAGATAGTGACAGGGGCAGATATAACAGATGACAACGAGCAGTCGCAGCAAGCGACAACTCAACCTATAGCAGGAGTGCTATGTGAAGTACCGGTTGGTTGGTTGGTTCACAGGAAGGGAAAGGCGCAGTATCTGTCACACTTGCTCCGTGGACACCTGAACCGCGCCGTAAGGGAAGGGAGGAAGGTGGGAGTGAAAGTGGAAAGAGAGAAATGGGAGCCGTAGTGGAGGGCTACGGAGTAATTTCGACCACCTGGGGATCTTTAACGTGCGCTGACATCGCACAGCACACGGACGCCACTTCCGATGCGGTGGCAATTCGCCACATGGAGTTAAATTTTGAGGTGGAAAAAGTGAAAATTCTTTCACAGGAACGCCTAGAGTTATAAAAACTTGGGCTAGATCCAGTGGTTGCAATGGCGATAGCGGGAAGCGGGCAGACGTCTGTAAGGTCAGACATTGATGATCAGCGTCGAATGGGGCCCGATCCAGTCTCCCAATGTGCTAAATTCCTTAAGGGATTGAAGCTGCCGTGTGACGCGGACGTGCCGTTATGGTTCGAGGAAGTCGAGAGAATTTTTACGACGTACAAGGTGCCAAACGAAAGCCGCGTTCACTTAATCATGCCATCACTAGCTGAGCGTGTCAGGTGCCTTCTCCGTAACATCGGGGACGATGAGTGTGGCAGCTACGACTCGGTAAAAACAGCCGCTTTAATGAAGCTGAAACTTAACCCCGGAGAATACCTCGAACGCTTTGAGCGCACGACGAAACGCCGCAATGAAACTTGGACGCAGCTCTCTTCGCGCACTAAGACGTACCTCCAGTACTACCTTCGGTCACGGGACGTAGAAACTAACCCGGTATCACTGATCATTGTAGATCGCATGAAAGGCAGCTTGAGCCCTGATGGCTTAGAGTTTGTGCATCTTCGTGAGAGGTGGCTAAAACCGAATGAGATATGCGACGTTCTCCAGACGTTCGAACTGGCTAAGGGCGTGCAGCGAGACAAATTGTCGTGTAGGCGGAAAAACCGAAGGGACCCCCGCAAGCGGTGAACAATGATGGAAAACGGCCGATTCAGTGTTCTGAGTGCCGCGCATCTGGCCACCGGGCCAAAGAATGCCCTCGCGCTTCGCAATGTGCGCAGAAGTAGGAGAAACGCGCTCGAGCTCAAAAGGTAGCTGTAGCCGACGTAGAGGCATGCGAAACACCGGTGTCAGTAACCTCACAGACAACTCTGGTAGACATTGTATGCGCACTTTCTGATAAGCTGGCGGAGGGAGTAGATTGTTTGCTCTCCAGGGAGGATTGGGAACTGCTTTCGGAGATAGTCGTTACGAGGCACGTGTTACGAGTGAGGCTCGCCCTCTGTCTGAAGCAGTTAACGCGTCCGTCACCATGGCGGAGCAGAGCACAAAGCTGAGCTCTACATCACATGAGGAGCAAGCAGCGGGGCCTGAGGCAGACAAACTAATGAGTGGTGAGCGGGATGTAGCAACGGAACAGCCCTGTGAAGTAGACCGGGAAGAAAGCGAAAAGGAAGATGTTATCTCGACCCAGGATGACGCGGACAAAGCCCTAAAACAGCGCCAGGTATTCAGATCCGACCAAGTATCAGACGAAACCCTAAAGAAAGCGTGGGCTGACGCAAAGGCAGGGAAGGCCGGCATGTTTGTTTCATACGGCTTGTTGTATCACTGTGACTCGATCTCCGGTAGCAAAGTAAAACAGCTCGTGCTCCCCCTCAGCAAGCGCGAAGAGGTACTCTCCCTTGCGCACGAGTCTCTTTGGGGAGGGCATTTAGGGCCAATGAAGAGAAATACTAAAATTAAGTACAGCGTTTTCTGGCCAGGCCAGGGAGACATAACGCGACACTGCAGGACATGTCACGGCTGTCAAATCCGCTCAGACAGGCGAATTAAAGACAGGGTTCCCTTCACACCTCTCACCAGACCCTACCACCGGTTTCAGGTCGTAAATGTCGATATGATCGGGCCGCTCGATATTTCGTCAGGCAGGGGTCATAGGTACGCTCTCTGCCTAGTCGACTTCGGCACGCGGTGGCCAGAGGTGGTCTGTTTGCAATCCCTGACCGCTAGGGCAACATGCGATGCCTTGCTTACGATTTTTAGCCGCACGGGCATACCTGAGGTAGTCTGTTCGGATCAGGGAACAAACTTCACGGCGCAGCTAACGCGTGAGATATTAGCAAGACGGAGGAGAGCCGCGTTTTTCGACTCCTGAGCACCCGGAGAGCAACGGGACAGTGGAAACGTGGAATCGCGTGTTGAAGAACATGTTCCATGTTATTGAAAAAGATCCCAAGCACTGGGATAAACTGGTCCCGTTCGTTTTCGGGCGTACAGGGAAGTCCCTCATGACACTACAAGCGTGGCGCCGTTCCGACCTCTTATTCGGTAGGAACCCTATCAGACCGCTAGCAATTTTGTAGCGAACATGGACAGGCATGTGCACGAGTTGGTGCACATAAGATAGAGCGGCACGAAGGCCATCAGCTCAAAAGCACTTTCCCATATCGCGTGCCGGAGTTATTAAGGAGTGAGGTGAGCCGCCAGGTAAACGAGTTGCTGTATGCGGAGGAAAGCGAGTGCGCCCATCCCGTTGTATGCGTGGGTGAGAAGGATGGATCTGTGTGCATGTGTGTTGACTATCGCGCTCTAAACGCAGCGACGCGCGCCTTTCCAATGACACCCCCTAAAGAGCTAATCATGAGGTTGGACCTCGCTAGGTATATCACTCTTATCGAATTGCGAAGTGGGTATTGGCAAGTGTCGGTACCTCCAACATCTGATCGCTTCCGTAACCCATGAGTGACAATATGCTTGGCGCGTCATGCCGTTCGGGCTAAAGAACGCCGCGGCCACCTTTCAGCGGTTAATGAACACCCTTCTCTCGAAACATCAGGCTTTTGTGGCCGCATACCTCGATGACATCGCAATTTTCTCTTCCTCGTGGGCTGAACACTTGCGGCGCTTGAAAATCATTTTTGATTTGTTGCGCGACGCCAAGCTTAAGGTGAGCCAGGAAAAGTGTCTGGTCGCACAGTCGCACATTAAGTATCTAGGACACATAGTGGGAGGCGGAACCCATGGGCCCGATCCAGAAAAGATATCGGCCATTCGAGGCCTCGTGCCCCACGCAACGAAGAAACAGCTCCGAAGTCTGCTAGGCTTATGGGGTTACTACCACGATTACGTTGAAGGCTTACCGTGGTGGCAACAGCACTCACGCCTTTGACGAGGCGAGGTGTATACCTAACACGATTCCGTGGTGCCAGGAAGCGCAAAACGCACTCGATAGGCTCAAGTCAGCTCTGTGCAAAGCTGCAACGCTGAACACCCCTGACATCAAAAGGCCATATTGGCTGTTCACCGGCGCGTCCGACGTTGCAGCGGGGGCTTGTTTAGCGAAGATAGGAGACGAGAGACGGGAAAGGACGATAGCGTTTGCCAGCAACCAATTCACGCCAATGCAGACCCGCTGGTCTACGATCGAGCGGGAAGCATTCACCATTATCTGAGCACTAAAGAAATTTGATCATTGGGTGTACGGGGCAGAATTAACGTGGTGTCTGACCACAACCCCCTCTCCTATTTCACTGCTAGTACGCCTCATGGGGCAAAACTCGCGCGATGGGCGCTGGCCGTACAGCGCTACAATGCGACGGTGACCCACAGGAAAGAGTCAAGCAATAGGAACGCCGACGCGTTATCCCGAGTCCCCAATGTTACTTGGGGCGCAGAGCAAGCACAGGCTTGAAAAATGGCCTTTCGGCGACACGTGAATGTTCCCGCGCACCTGGTGCAATGTGATGTGAACGGTGAAGTGCACGTGAACTCCATGTGAGGACATCCAATTGCCTACGCGCGGAACTCTCACGAACAATGCCCGGTCCGCCGATGCGACTGTGTGTGATTCATTCTGTGTTAGACTCATTTTGTGTCGCGAGATTCATTTTGTGCCGCATTCATGTGTGAAGTGTCATACATGTCTTGTTTTCATCGCAGTTTGTTGCGGCCTTTGCGGTATTAGGCTGGAATGAGCGGCCTCCAAGCTCATCATCCTCTTAGGGGAGAAGTGTAAGGCCGCGATAAAGGGCAGCTTTTTTTTTTTTGGTTTAGGGGAAACTGACCCTGTGAGAAATCCCGAAGATGTTGACTCCCACGCATCTTCGATACTAACCCGTAGGACCAGCCGCCGACGATGCCTGTCTCCTTCGCTGACCGGTTCAAGCTCCCGTCACGGTGGGGGAATTAGGGGCCGGTGCCGTCGCTTCGCGACACCTTTCTTCGGACGCGACTCGGAAGGGCGCCCACTTCCCATTCAGGGACTTCAATGAAGATTTACCAAACAACTCCCCTCTGTCTGGACCCTAGGCGCCGGCTTACCCCTCAGCCATGTCGGCTCCTGTCGTGAATAGACGCCCCCACGCGCGTCTGGATGATCCCTTTCAGGCCCCCGGTGTCTAGCAAAGTAGCGTCCTCGTCTCAAACCCCCTCTCCCCGCGGCGCTTCTTCGAAGGAATGCGGCAGTTAATGGAGCCTTTGGACAGACGGCGTCTCTCCCGTTTCGGGCAGCAGCGATGGTTGGTTGGTTGGGGTCTTTGGGTTATTCTCGGGGGTGGGATACCAGACACGGGTTATGCCGGCCTTAATTCGCGGCGGCACTCTTGGTGTCCGGGGGGAAGGGGAGATGGGATGTTGGGAGGGGAGGGGGGGTCATCATCGTCGTGGAGTAGCTCTCGTCCTCCTTGTCATCGGCTCCGTCGCCAGCGCTGTGGCCAGCACATATATTTTTCCATGTAGACCGTGGGGTAGAGAAAGGAGGACGAGCGCCGATGGAGAGAGGTTGTTAACCGTCGAGTGGAGAGAGTGTGCACCATCCCCGCTGCATTTTTATTTTAAAGAAAAAAGGACGTAGATCCGAGATTATGGCCATCCCACCGGGGTGGGTCTTATTAACCAATTGGCTAGCGTAATTTTGAGGGGGATCATGTTAAGCGACCACCCTCATGTCTTTGTTTGTCGTTGCCATGAAAAAGTGGCCATCAGACCCGGTTGAGTAGTTCTGTCCAGTCGAGCACAAGTTGGCGACTCTCGGCACATAGCTTTCCTCTGTGTGAGCTAAGCGGTTCCCTGTGTGAGATGTTTTGTGCTTGTGATGTACCATTTTGCTAGGGAAGTGGCAGCTCTGTGTGAGGCCACCAGTGTAAATTCAGTCGTCGTTTGTGTATATAAACTGTAAATATATCATCCCTGTTCGTTCAACTTCAAGACTGCCTGACTGGCCATCTTACTTCACCAACCTGCCGAACACGAACATCACTGGCGCAGTACGACAGGGTTCGGCGAGCGACCACGAGCATCACCCAGAGCACCCAGGCCCTGGGAACCCACTAGGCAACAAGCGTCCGCACGTCCAGCCAGAAGCTGCAAGGTGATCCAGGCCCCGAACCAGAGACAGCGTTCTGAGGAAGGACTCCGACGAGGCTGCGGCACCAAGGGACGGAGGCCCCAACTGGCGACACGAGCACGGGTAAGCTGGATTTCTTGCACTTTGTTGAAGTGGCTATGGCTCAAGTGTAAAGTGGCGTATGGTTTTAACACGGAGCATGATGGCGAGCGTAGGTGAGATAGTGACAGGGGGAGATATAACAGATGACAACGAGCAGTCGCAGCAAGCGACAACTCAACCTATAGCAGGAGTGATATGTGAAATAGCGGGTATGTCGGAACCCAATGCGGTGGCAATTCGCCACATGGAGTTAAATTTTTAAAGACCCTAGTCTGGGACTCCAGCGGCTGCCGCTGCTATCCGCGCGCGTGTCACGAGGGTCCGTTGGGCCTCTAGTCCAGAACTGGATAGGAGCCTCCCACCCCTCAATTATTGGCACTGCATTCGGGTCATCTGGAGGATTGCGTGGGCAGGTCCGCACCATGTGGAGTAATAGCAAAATGTTTCCATATTAGGATGCCTGGTGGGAATTTTGTCGACCATCGGTGAAGTTGGTAAGCTTCGAGGGGCTTTATAGTAATTTTTTTCGTTTACGCTGACGCTACGAGCCGCCGAATTTCAAGCGTATGTCTTTCTGGTGTATTAGGAGAAGGCAGGCCTTCATCTAATACACCAGAAAGGCACACGCTCGAAAAGCGGCAGCGTAAACGAAACTGAAATTACTATAAAGCCCCTCGAAGGTTACCAACTTGACCGACGGTCGACAAAATTCTCACCAGTCATCCCAATATGGAAACAGTTTGCTATTACGCCACTCTCGCCCTAATGGCTTTTTGTGTAGTATTATGAGAGGGAAGACACGTTATGGGGGAAGATCACACATTGGCGAGCCTTCACATCGGGAATCAGCTCGCGCAGGACAAGCGCGCTACCTGAGGAGGTTACTAATTTGGCAGCTTAAAACGCGTGTAACTCCGCAGGTGCATGACATAGGTGTCACCAAACGATAGCACCGACCGAGTATCGGAAATTCGAGAAACGAACGTGGAAAACGTCGCCACGGAAAGAAAGTGAGCACGCTGAGCTGCTTCCCCTCTGACGTAACACCGACAAAGAGCTCTGTGACTACAGCTAGCGATGCGCAATACCTCTTTCGGTAGCATCGCACGTGACGCTGCCGGAAACTATGAGGAGAGGTGCCATCTTTTCATTACATTTTTTTCAACGCTAACGGCACACGAATACCGCGTGCACGGGCGGCATGCATTTTGGATTCTCTGTGACGAAAGAGGGAGAGAATGAAAGGTTGCAGGGAAGGGAAGTCTCAAGCAGGGGCAGCCTTGACCTCCAGCGTCGAAGGTGGCAGGACCTCAGCAACCCCGCGGTCATCCGTGAACGAGCACAGAAGAGGGCAACGGGCAAGACCGTCCGGCGCGAGCCACGCCAGATGTGTACCGCGTCTTTCATCGTGCTGTCCGCGCTCGCAAGCCGGACGTATGGCAAAAACACTCTGATGACTGCGGACAAGAAATTATACCAGGAAATTTAGATGGTTGTGGACGCACAACAATCTCAAGGTTGTCGACAATGTCCACAATATCCACAATGTCCACAATGTCAACCTGAGCGGCTTACACTAAAGTACCATTACCATTCGCCTTTTGTTCTTTTTTGTTTTACACGTTTTTCTCGCCCATCATTTGCGCGGATGTTTAGCGACTGCTATAGCCATTTGCACTATGCTTTCTCTTGCGTCTGTTGTGTCTTTGTATTGGTGTCACTATTCGTATTTCTGAAAAGAACGGAGAAGATGGCACGATGACTTCCTACTCAAAGCAAGAATTTCGGTAACATAAAGCGTAATCGTCTATAAAATGGGAACGTCAAAAGGAGCCAGAACTTTGACGACCGCGCTTTATGTCAATGCACGTATTAGGCTAAACAAATGCACACGTCGAGGGCTATTCGTTGCACGCACCACTCAAAGCTCGAAACAATCACAAGACCGTAAAAAGGCCAGCAAGAATCCCATTCTATACTACTGCCACTGTGGGAATACAAAACACTAGCGCGGATGTGACCGACCAGGATCTAATAAATTGATAGCTTGTCCTGAGGACACGTTCTCTGTATTGTTATATTTCATTTCTTCCTATGTAGAGCTTGTTTGGAAGCTCCGTCGGAAGTAAAAAACATATAAGCATGCACGGTAAAGAAATTCGGGCGCGAGAACAAATATATTCCATGACACAATCGTAAAAGCGTTCACTACACACCGGTAAACTCGGCGTAGGGAACGACGAAGTATGCCCTTCACGCGAGACTGCTCAAATTATCGACGCCGACATGCGCTCGTGACGAACCCAACCCGAATAGCGCGTACACACTCACTCGCAAGCTGCGTCTCGCACCGGGGCGCGACTGCCCCGCTGCATCATACGAGGGGCCAGGAGAACGTTTGCCGCCGGGTCAAAGGTCAAGCCGCTTTTGCACTCGCTCTGTCTTTCACTCCATCCACACCCTGGCTAAGCACGCTTGCGGCATGCCGTTGGGGCATTCCGCGGAACGGCAACGATTATCCGGAAAAGGGGGGGGTCGGTAGGCACACGGCGCGTGTTCAAAAGACGCTAATGGGGAATTAGTGTGCGAACTGCCAGGTAGCCAGGTGGGTCTTCGGAAAGGTCGAAGATGCATGACCCCGAGAGGAGAAGACTCCTTCGCTCCACGGCTGCAACAGCGGGCCGGGTAACCTTGTTCAAGATATGCACGCGAAAAGTACTGGCTATTTAATCACCGGGAATTCTAAGAATTTTGTTTGCCCACTAGGGATTGTTCGCACGTTCTTCGCAGTTTGCCAGTCATGGTTGGAAGAGGCCGGAGGGATGAGCTATTCAGTGCGGGAGTTGGTCCGTGTGTATGTTACCATGACATTCTGCACAGCAACGCGAAAGCCTTCGGTGTAAGTCACCACATGCTTCACAAGTTATCTTGGCAATTAAGGTCTTGCTAGGCAAAGTGTATTCAGGTAGAACGAAAGGAAGAAGAAGGCAAAGTGTAGTTAGTTAAGCAGCGTAAAAGAAAAGGGTAGCTTCGCTGCAAATAGTCCGAAACACAAGAATAAACTGTTGAACAGGCATGAATAACGTGATACGAAATGCCTCTTCACATATCTGAAGTGGAAAAGTTTCCAGCGTGGTTCGTGAAGGATTCAAACACTTCCATCGGAAAGAAAAGCATATAACGAATAAGATCGTTAAGAATGGTGGATAGGTAAAGGTTACGCAATGCCGGCGTCAGGGTAATACTCCACTATGTACAGAGCTTAGCCCTTCTTTCCTTCTTTTCTTTCTTGGTCTCACAACAACCTTTCCTGGGAGCATCGACTCTTAGGACGGTGCATATAGGAGATGCCGAATGCGGATGCTTTTGAGATTATCCGAGATACATTAGAGGATTAGAATCAGTGCTATGCAATCCTCAAATTCAAAAGTTACGCATTTATCCGTGCATTCTTTATGGCCCTTAGAGAACAGGTCACCAGCGTTTGACGCCTAGCAATGTGCGGCGTTATGGTAGCGTGGTCGCATTATAAACCACGCACAAGAAGGCATATCCTCTCGTGTCTCATAGCCTATGACTATGAGATGATCGTACCTAACAAAATTCTTAAAAGGCGTATGCCTTCTCGACGCTCTGCTTTTCCCATCGCGGTCAGCGAAGTGCAAACGGGAAAGCGTAATGGTAGTTGCACTCCGCGTAGACTGAGTCGATGTCCCAGACTCCTACGCGCAGGCGTTTAAAAAATCCGTCGAACGGTGAGGACTCTTTAGACGAGGAAATTCGCGAGTTTCTATTTTTCTGTAACAGTTCACGAAAGCCAAGCTTCTTCTTCCTTCGCGGGGAGCAACTATGGATTAGTCACTTGGACATTGCTTATATGTAGATAGCGCTTCACACTTGTTTGGCATCGACCCACATCCGATCTGAGTCAATTAACCCGAACCTTCTAATAATAAACATTCTACATGTGAACGGAGACGGACGTAAGCAAAAAATTATAAACTTGGAAAGCCCCATGATTTGATGTTTTGACAGCAAACGCTTGCTGTTGACTGACTTGCGCACCTCATTCTCTCAGACCACGATGCTGTCTCTATTTCTGTTGTTTAAACACCCTAAACTTGCAACAGGCTTCTAGGTGCTCTAAACAGAAACTCAGCAGCTCGAAAAAAACTCAAAGAAGAAAAGCATAGAAATATATTCAAGTATAGTTTTTGTAGTTTGTTCGCAGGTCTCTACATGTAATTCACAACGACAAAAACTGATATGACGAGAAGTTCAGACAAAAAGTGATAGTTTATAGCCATTTTACACCGTAGAGGCAAAGGGGAAAGATAACGATGAAAACGCCACCAAGCTGATATAATGCTGAGAGGACGCGCTAGAAGACGACCGGCCATTTGAGCAGATATTGTTGGAAACAGAACGTCAACAGCGCCTCATCCCGAGCTTGCTTTTGCGGAGAAAATTAGCTGCGATCTCTTGCCCTCAAAGCAACCGCCTGCGCTCTCTCAGAACCTAGCTGCGCACGCAAGCGCACCGCGGAAATCGTGTCTGCAGCGGCTGCGCCGGCGGATGTACCGCGAGGGTCATAAAACACGACAAGGTCTCCGTCAATCTCCCATGCTCCACGGCTTGCTTCGAGCCCAACGAAGCACTCCATCGTTGTCGGCAACCTCGTTCGCGTGTTCTCTTATGCAGCCGCGGTGCGAGAGACTGGGAACAGACAGACAGGTATCTCGGAAGCCCTCAATCAAGTGTTCGCTGCTGTTTACGAGGAGGCAAGCAAAACTAGTCTATGGCAGGATTTGTGCTTTCGTTTCTCGCCGTGTGGCTTGATGAAAAAGCTTGGCGCTTGCTTACCAAGTCGGCACGCATTTCTCGTAGACATTTTTTTTTTTTCGCGGATGACGAGCAGCTTAATTCTTGGCGGATCGAGATGATTCCTTGCCACTCCTTCAAATGCCTTTTTTTTTGTTGTTTTTCAGTAAAAAATACGCTTTTCTTCGCGAATTCTTAATAAATTTTGTACTAGACACTAGCTTTAGTATCGTCGCTCTCCGCTAAAATAAAAAAAAAATAAAAAAACTATTATGATCGCTATCTACTTTTCAAAATATGCCTGCGGGCTTCATAATACCTATTTACTTACGAGGAGAGACCAAGCGACATTTGCGAGAGCTAAGGCGTTTGCACTGATAACACAAAAATGTTCTGAAAGATCACGCTTGGAAAAGCTGGATCCCGCGCTGTCTCTGCGTTTCTGCCGGCTTGAGTGCACCCAACAACCATTACTTTATATTTTGTCTCCCCTATTTTCTCCTCGCTAACTGCATTGCAGTCGACTAGGAAAAGCTTTTCCAGGTTTGCGTAGGAATGGATACCAGATACCACTGACAAACGGCACCGTCTTCCCATAACTCTGACACCCCGCATTTCTGCACGCATTGTGGCTACCGTTTCCGACATGTGTTGCGGATAACGGAGCCACTTAACTCGTGGAGATGACCGAGTGGACGTTAGAGCGCACTCGTTATCTATAGCTTCACTTCGACGGACCTCTCCCCCTCAAGGAGAAGAAAGGTCAGTCTTCGTCAGGGATAGAAAACGTGTTTGCTTTCCTCATCCCCTAAAACAAATAACTGAAATAGCTCACCAATGCTGCAGCCCAAATGGGAGGTTGGAAGCCCCTTAGTACTTGCCACTTCTGATGTCTATATATAGATGCCATCTGAAGTACTACGTAGCATAAGGCGTACTTTACGTAGTGCAGACCAAATCAAAAAAAGTTCTCTTGGCTTAACTACTCATTTGTGCGAGCTGAAGCTTTGCACAAAGTCGACTTTACGCGGTAAGTTTTCTTTTAAACTGGTTTACGCCGTGTGCTTGCCTGGACCGGTGAAAATCAACAGAAAGCGCACGTTGCGCACTTTCGAACGATGACACACACACACACACACACACACACACACACACACACACACACACACACACACACACACACACACACACACACACACACACACACACACACACACACACACACACACACACACACACACACACACACACACACACACACACACACACACACACACACACACACACACACACACACACACACACACACACACACACACACACACACACACACACACACACACACACACTCACTCACTCACACACACACACACACACACACACACACACACACACGCGCACACACACACACACACACACACACACACACAAACACACACACACACACACACACACGCACACACACACACGCACACACACACACACACACACACACACACACACACACACACACACACACCATCAAAGGTGAATTCGCAACGGATCTACGGACAGCGCCAGTTGTTGACGCCAGAATGACAAATGCAGACGAAAGCAGGATGCGAAACACTCGCGCCAATCTTTGGGGGGCGAGAGACAACGCTGCTTTTGCAGCTGGTGTCAGGGAGCAGAGTTGTACGACTGTTCTCCCCGCGTTTTCGCCGCTCGTCAAACGTTCCAATTTGATGCGGTGCAGCCGACTTCACAGATACAGCGCTGCTTCTTCGCATGCTCAGATACCCCTGAGGAATCACGTGGCTACTTCATACAGGCACCTGGCGTCACCTCAAGTACTGGCGCTCTCACTGCCGGTACCCGCTATGCTGACTCTTCATTTAGCTTTGAGTGTACTGTCGACCAGTGTCAGAGCACCGGGGATACAACTGCACATCTGGGAGATCTAACGGAGGCGACGATGGTACCGAGACGCAGTGTCGATGCTTGGCGCCTGGAGTAGAAATTCACAGACTACTGCGAGCTGAAGTTTCACCGTGGTGTTTTATTTCGAAAGAATGCTGCACTCTTTACATCAATGGCTGTGCATTTAGACAGGAAAAAAACGTTGTTTCTGATTCATCGTGACTTGCAGGCTATGAGAAAACAAGCACAGTACCGAACACCCCTGGCAGGGCAGTAATCAGGGCTCCTGACACACGAGGAGCCGCTTTCCCGCTGAGAATAGAACGAACTCGCGGATCTTCGCGCCACCCTGCTCCCTTCGGGAGCATACACACGAACACTGAGCTGGTGCGAACAATCAATAACGGTGCAACGTCGTAGCTTACTGTACGGACCCTCGATCAATCGTCATAGATTCATGCTACTATCCGACCCAATGATGGCATAAATTAAAGCTTGCTTTCAAGGGTCACTTCTGTGCGAATTTTGGTTTGAACAGCAGGACGACTCGGCTAAGAACGTTTATTTTATTTGAGCAACGCAGCTCTCGGTACCGAAGATGTTTTCCTATATTGATTTCAACTTTCCTTTCAAAGTAAGTGTAAATTTATCATGCATTACGGTGAGGTTCCTAGCGATGACGTTTTCTCACGAAGCATAGCGGTCAAAAACAATATTAATGTATTATTTCTTTATTCCCGCTCGTCAAATACGTAAGCCACTTTACCTCCAGTTTTTCCGTGCGCTCAAAAGCGTAGAATATTTAACATGTCACACCATTTTAGAGACTCTTGCAGTTCAGAAATAAAGCTTGTGAGTGCACACTCTGCCCCAATCAGCCAGGGATGAGGTAATCGGTTTGAGGTAAATCCGCGGAGCACCTAGCAAACTTGTATATCTATAGGGTGTTCGAATATTATAAAAGCTTTTTATGTAGTGAATCGAATATATTTGCATTCGATTTGATAACGAATAGAATAGGTCACACTTGAAGTTGTTTGAAAGAAATTGGATCCGTTCGCAAGTCTGATTAGTTCGTGTACGGCGCAGTTTAACCTTCAGTAGCATGAGCGCGGCATTCTCACCGCCCGCTTCTTCGCATGTGTGGTGCGCGAAGGGGGGCGGTGCTCCATTCGTCTGCTGCTGCTTCGCTTCTTCACACATCAGGCAAACTTGATTTGTACAGATACGTATCACCGGTTTCCGCGAAGCGTCGCGCCTGACGTCATCACTTAGCTATGCGCCTCATTGCTCATGCGCGGTGCTATTCAGCTGCGGCGCCGCAGCGCGAGAGATATAAACCGTGGAGCAGCCGCTCGCTTGCAAAGGTATATATATATATATATATATATATATATATATATATATATATATATATATATATATATATATATATATATATATATATATATATATATATATCAGAACTGCGGCGATTCTATGCTGCTAAGTGATGAATGAGGCAACAACGCTTAGTGCGAGCGCTTGCTACGTTAACGTATACAAGCCGAATCTACTCATCGTGCCGACATCGTTTGCCATGAAGAAGCGGCACGAACGAAAAATGACGCGATGTAAACTCCCGAAGATGGTTAAGGGAGGCTCGAAAAGCTACGACGAAAGGCGGCGGAGAAGAAGGTGTGACAAGAACAACAATAGAGAAAAGATTTGGTCTCATGCACGACTACTAATGAGTTCGCTTTGTACATCCTGACTTAGTTAAGACACTGCGAAGTTTTTTTAATCGTTGACATGGGTGTTCAGGAAGCTTTAGCAAGCGCTGTATTCATGGCCCGTTAATAATGGTATTCATAGCCCATTAAATTGAGCGCTGGGTTGTTCGCTGTCTCCACTCATAACGAAAGGTCAGCATCCCTCCAGGCATATCCTGACGGTCGAGCGTTATTATTCTCACCCTGAGCTTCATCCCAGCGCGATCACTATTATTGCGTGATACTGCTTTTAGCAACTCCTCTAATTGAAGCGCAGTTAAAAGAACTTAACTGTTTCGCATGCATTTTTACTTTACTTACACGAGCTAGAAATAATCAGAAATATTTGAGGAGTATTCTGTTCATCTCTATTCTTTTTGCATTTGATTTCACTTTTTGCTGCAATATTCTTTTCCGACCAGGTTGTAAGGCTATTCATTCAGCTTCGAAGAGTAATTATTCATGCATCCTTGCTAATTAAATCAAAAAGCATAGCGCAGGAACAAAAGAAGGGGACGACGACGAGACAGGATAAGCGCTTGTCCCCGTCTGCTTTTGCTTTTTTATTTACGGGGTCTAACCAAAATGCCCAGTCCTATTCACTCCTTACTAATTAATTGTCACGCCAAATTTGATTTCATTCTAAACGCTAGATAGATACTCTCTGCTTTGTACCTCGGAAACTGAAAAGAGTTCCCAACGTCATGTAAATATTTTAGGTTATAATTATAAATAAATAAATTCATCATTCGAATTGCGTGGCAAGTCCAACGTAAATGCAGTAAGCATTGTGCAGGAAGATTGAGGGAGCGAAAAGGGGGAAGAGTTTTGCATCTTGCTGACCAGCCTAATTGTTCTGGTATTAGTTTTTTTTCCCTAGCTTCTTTCTATCCGACCCTCGCCCGACATCGACTTTGCGAGCCCTCTCGGAATTCATAATGATGTCGGAGTTCTTAGACTAAATGCAAAAACCTCTTACAAAAACGTATTATACACATTGCATGTAAAGTGCCGTATTTCTTCCACACTGCAAGCCTTTTCCATCAACACAATGTTATACAAATGAAGTACATCACTATAGGCTGTGCTATAAATATAAACTCGCCATAATGAAAAATGATGACTTCTTACTTACACTTGCTGGGTTAGAGCAAAGCAGAACTGTGTATGATACCCGCGCAGCAGAACCTTGTCATGTTGAGAAATGCCGCACAAATTATGGCAAACAAATGTTGCAGCCTTCCTTACCGACACTTCTGAACCAGTTGTACTGCTTCGAAAATATAGATTTATCAAATATTTCTCTGAAAAAATTGCCCCAAATGTTCCTGTAGTTTTGTATTGTATAAGTACAATGTACTGCGTACTGAACGTACATGTCTCTTTCTCTATACAGAACATATGTGTTGTTTTTTCTCTCCTCACGTTTTGTTTGATGTTGTACTCCGCCGCCGTCAATGCAGCTCTGTAAAAGGAAGCTGCAGGACCTCTCAAGCTGTCTATACAGCTTTTTCCCTGGCTGTCCTTGCAACACCAGTTGCGGAAATAAACCTTCCAACCTCAAATCTAAAACCTAAATTACCTACGCATGTACTAAAATACATGTGCGTACCTAATCTGCCAAGGTAAACTCAATTTAAACATAGATTGCTACATTGAACAGGTCTGCCAACGCCCAACGTGGTCGTATATCATTCCAAGAAGCTAAAAGATTTTGCTTCAGGAATTCCTTCTTCCCACAAACCGTCCTGAGCTGCGATGCCATAAAATGCACAACACTTGAGGCCTTCTTGACGGCGCTTAAAACCTTTTCTTGTTCACAAACGTTGTATCTGCGTGTCTTTGCCTATTCCATTTTTCAGCCCTGTTCTTGCGTAATCTGTCATTCTTTGCCTCACATATTTTTTCAAATGTGCTTCTATGCGTGCGCGTGAGTCTTCATATTGTTTTTTTTTTAATGGCGGCGCGCGTGACACTAGTTATTTTGTATTTTACAGCGCATAACCTTTTATGCCTGGGTTGTGTGCATCACTCCAATATCATCGTCTTCAGTGAGCACATCGGCCGTGTAAGTCGTGTACAAGGCCTGATTCGGTGTAAGGTGCACAGCACGTTTTTTTGTGTTTGCTTGATATTTGTAATTATCAATGTGTTTTGTAATGCCCACTTCTTCCAAGGGCTTTTACACAATGGCTGGCAGTATTCCTGAAATAAATATATGATAATAAAAATAACAGTGATGCCACCACGCTTTTCTTCCATCATTTGTGCTACAAGCTGTTCGACAACTCTTCAGCAATAAAAAATGCAAAAGCAAGCCGCATATTGGAGACCGTGTCAGGAAACGGGAAGCTGCCCGGAACACACAGAAGCGGCCGTGAACAGAGAGGAACGTTAAAAAGAAAACGAGACCGGTGATTGCTTAGCAGTACGGTTGTTAGGCCAGGGGTGGTTTATAGCGAGATCCGCAAGTGTATTCTGCACAATGAGATGCAATAAAACAGGTATGAAAGTTTCCCACCCGGGAAGCGTACGTACTACATCGACGTGCCTTACAGCCACACCTCTTCGCAAACGCCCGCGCTCGCAGCGTTCAAGGACAGTTCGGTGGCATTCAATGCGGAAAACTCAGCGGCTGAATTATTGCATGCCTCACGTCACCCGTTTATTTGAGCGAGTATACACCTCCCAGCTTGGTCGGAGTCATGGCGGTGGAGTTGCAGCTCTCGATCAGCTGCATGTATTTGTTGCAGTCGGCCGAGGAGAAAAGAAGAACGCAAAATGTGAAGTCGCCGCGGGTGCTCGTTCGGCGCGGGAAAACGATGAATTGAAGCAAGACAAAAAATTTCGCTGTTAGAAAGGAAAAACAAGTGCTAAGCCATGGGCAGAATATAATGCTAGGCTCAGGGAACCTTCTGATGTTTGTGAACTAGCCCTAAAGTAAAAAAATAAATAAATAAAAGAATGAATAAACTTGTGCTTACTTCAGCTTTCGGACCCGCGACAAAGAGCTGTGAATTGGCCGCACAAACATCGCAGAAATGATCATACTAAGTTACAAAGATAGTTAATGAGGCTATGTATTAAGGGTATTTATCAAGGTACAAGGAGGCTCCTATCCAGCGCCGCTAAGCCTTGCCGTCAATCACGGTTCAGTGGAAGAAGTCTTGTCTTTCGGGAAGTCTAATTGTACTAATAATGAACAGAAAATATTTTTTCTTCTTTCTTGTTGAGGGGAGGGGGGGGGGGGGGGGGCGTAGCAGCCTATTTAAATTCAAATTCAAATTTTATTCTGCAAGCAAAAGTTTACACGGAGGGCAGGAAAAAAGCTGTCAGAACAGCTTGAGGAGCCCTGACCCCCAACCACACGGGCAGCAGAGGAGCGTGCGGCTAAGGGAAAACAGTACAATGACGAAAGCATACAGGATTCATGAAACATCGTTTAAAAAAGGAATATTATAAAGCAAAGAAAGTGAAGTCGCTATGTTACATCATTGTACAAATATTGAGCGCAGTTCTCTTGGCGATATACAATAGATGTCAGTGTCAGTTTCTTGAATTATTCTATTTAGAATTGTGGGTAATTGGAATTTCAACATCTGATGCCCATAATTTGTTCTACATTTGGTTATCATGCCACCTTTCATGATGGCGTACATTATAAACAGGGAAGTTTTTTGTTAGCCGTGCGAGGCTTGCAATAGCATCATTATTTTTTAATACACCAAGTTTATACATGCGGCATAGCTTGTAATCATACATTGATGAAACAGGAATTATGTTGTGCTTCTTAAATAAACCTGCAGTGTGAAAACGATATGGAACTTTACACGCTATAGGCGTAAAGCTCTTTTTTGTAAGAGAGCTAGTTTGCTAATGTTTCCCGCTGTTGTTGTTGACCAAACCAGAAACGCGTGACCTAATAAAGAAGAGAATAAAGCATTGTATATGAGAATGTTAACAGAGGTAAGAAAGAAGTAGCAGTGGCGGCGCATAATGCCGATTGTCCTTGACAGTTTATTATTAGTGTAGTTCACTTGTTCATCCCACGTCATGTTTTGTGAAAAGTACCCTCTGAGTGATTTAAAGTTTTCAACCACTTCGATTTCAGAGTTATTTAATAAAATATGGGGCAATTGTACATGTGTGTGGCGAGGGTGAAATAAAACAGCTTTCGTTTTATTATTGTTTAGTTTTAGGCAGTTCATTTGAGCCTATGCAATAACTTTGGAAAGCGCGCTATCGGCCTGACTGCCGAAATTGGCACATGATCTACCTGAAAAAAACTAACTAGTGTCATCAGCATAAATTATGTAATGTGCGGTTTCATCAATGCGGACTATCTCATTAATGTAGAGGATGAATAGAAACGGTCCCAAAATGCTTCCCTGAGGGACATCTGTTTTAATGTATTTTATCGAGGACTGTTCTCCTCCAATTCCAATGGTGACCAACTGAGAACGATATTGCAAGTAGGATTCAATGAATTTGTGTGCGATACCTCTTATGCCATAGTGATCAAGTTTTTAAGGGATAACTTTATGATTAATTAAGTCAAAGGCTTTTGAAAAATCCAGAAAAAGCCCAAGTGCCATATTTTTGCATTCAAAGTTTTCTAAAATGTATTCCTTTTGGTCAAGCAATGCGAGTTCTGTAGATTTATTTCTACGGAAACCATACTTTGAAGAATTTATCAAGTTGAAGCGGTCAGTGAAAAAAGTCAGGTGTTTCAAATTTTTTTTTGTCCAAACCTTTGGAAAACACGGGTAAACTCGATATAGGTCGGTAGTTGGACATGTCATTTTTATCACCTTCTTTAAATACAACAGTTACCTTTGCTATTTGAATATTGCGGGGAAAATGTCCCGTCGACAAACAAATATTAAAGATGTTGGTATGACAAGGTGCCAGTAGATCGATTACATGCTTTATAGGCTTCATTTGAATATTTCAGGCATCTACGGCTTTACTATTGTTCAGGGATAAATATCGCTACAACCTCACTATTTGAAACTGGTTCTAAAAATATGGCTGAATTACTTCGGTTATTCATATAATTTTGGTCAGAGCTTTGGGTGGTAGTGTCACCGACTGAAAGAAAGAAGTCATTGAATGCGTTGGCTAACTCAGCGCCTTGAATTTCTACACTATCATTAACAATTTTAATTACAGATTCGGGTGTACTATTAAATACACTGTTAAGTGCCTTCCAAACATTGTCAGTGCGTCCCTCTGTAGAGTTAAACAGGTTAGAATAATGCTTTTTTGTATTACGAAGGTGTTTGGTTAGAAAATTTTTGCATTTTTTGTACTCTTTTAACGCTTCGGGGGATTTGCTGACTATAAATGGTTTGAATAGTTGATCCCTCTTTTTTATAAGTTTCAGACTTTATTTACCCATGGTTTCCGACTTTTTTTGCATGTTTTAAATGTCTTCAACGGAAAACAACAAATGTATATTTCAGATAACTTTTCCATAATAAATCATATGCCAAATTGGGGTCGCTCACTGCAAACACATCGGCCCAATTTACGCGGCTTAAGCTGTCTCTAAAAGCAGTTAGCGTTTCGGGAGTTATGAATATTCCGAACGCAGCTGTTTAGGTGTGTTAATAACTTGATTGACAAACATAAATATGGGCAGGTAGTCACTAATATTGTTATTTAAGGTTTCAGCACTAACAAGGGAAGAATCTAAGTTGGTTATAAACAGATCTAGAAGTGTTGTTGATTGTGGGGTGATCCGTGTAGGGGAAATTATGAAGTTTTGACAGGAATGAGAGTTTAGTAGTGCTTCTAGTTTTATATTAGCCCTGCTACCTGCTGATATGTTAATGTTGAAGTCGCCACCTATAAATAATGCATATTTTCTTTCACTGACGAATTCTAAAAGAGAATCTAAAAAAGAAAAGAACAAACTGGCATTATATGAGGGAGGTCGGTAACGAACACAAAAGATTGATGTACCACATCAGACAGCGAGCGTCTCATAAAAGGGTGTGATGAAGCAGAATTCAGACATTAATTCAGAATCTATTGAGTTTGAGATTGACATTGCTACGCCACCACCTCTCTTTCCTGTGCGATTCATGTAGTAAGATTTGTACGTTGGAAAGGTAAACACGTCTTCTTCAGAGGCAAACCACGTTTCTTAAAACATGACAACATCAAAGCGTACTTGCACTTCACTAAAAAAATGATCGAGTTCATCATGCTTATTTCTACCCGATCTTAGGTTAAAATGAACACAACTGAGGCACTTTCGGCAATCAGTGTCATACAAGTTTTTAAGGTTCGTGACGTCTACTAGCTCAGTTGAAAAAGGAGACATGATGAAAGGAAACCAAAAGAAAGATCAGAAGGCACTGTCACGTGAAACAGTGTCAGAGCTTATCGAGGTCAGCAGCACAACGAATGAGAAGAGCACTATCAGCCTCTCTTTTTCTTAAAAGAATCTTGCCATTGCAGTGCCAGGTAAAACGGTAGTCATTATTCTCTGCTCATTCTTTTGTGCAGCGGAGCAGCTCTCTGTTTTGCTGGGCCATGTTCTGAGTGATTTAAACACTCGATGAATTATATCTGAGAGCTTTCCGCTTTTCCAGCCACTTATCCCGGGTTGACTGCTAAGAAAATCGAACAATAATGACTGGCACTTTATTTGGCTTTGATGGGAGCCTGTGCATAGCGCTAATATCCTTCCCTGTCAGGTCTGGCAGGTTTACCGCCTTAGCCACATAATTCAACTTAGCGAGCAAGTCCTCGTTTGGCGAAGCTTGGACGCCATGCACTTCTATGTTTAGCTTCCGGCTACGGAACTCTTCATTGGATCACTGCCTTGTCGTGGCGGAGGGGCTTGCTAAACTCGATGAAGTCGTGAGCTCTGCTGTGTAGGGCCACCCAAGATAGACAGGTCACGGCAGAGAGTTCTGACAAAATTTGATTCACTGGAGAAGGTAATGGCAACCCACTCCAGTATTTCCTGCCAAGAAAACCAGTCACAATACCATTAATGACATGGCGCCGGAAGATGAGCCCCCAAGGTTGGAAGGCGTCCCACATGTTACTGGGGATGAACAAAGGGCGATTCCTAATAGCTCCACGACGAATGAAGCGGCTGGGCTAAAGCCAAAAGGACGCTCAGTTGTGGATGTGTCGGGAAGCGACCGGAAAGTCCGATGTTGCAAGCAGATATATCACATAGCAACATGGAATGTAAGATCTATGACGCAAGGTAAACTGGAAGTCGTCAAGCGAGAAATGGACAGATTGAACATTGATATCTTGGGTATCAGCGAGCTCAAGTGGACCGGAATGGGAGAATTTAACTCCGGCGACCATTATGTCTTTTATTGTGGGCACGAATCCAAGAGAAGTAATGGGGTCGCTCTCATAGTAAACAGAAGAATGGGCAAAGCAGCGCTAGGGTACAACCGCAAAAACGACCGAATGATTTCACTTCGGATCCAAGGCCACCCTTTCAACATAACAGTTATCCAGGTCTATGCACCGACCACTACTGCTGAAGAAGCTAACGTTGAGAGATTTTATGCGGACCTACAATGCCTTTTAGACCACACCCCATCATCAGATGTCGTTTTTCTCATAGGAGACTGGAACGCTAAGGTCGGGAGTGAAGAAATATCCGGAATTATAGGCAAGTTCGGTCTTGGCGAGCCAAATGAAGCAGGGCAGAGGCTAGTACAGTTTTGTCAAGAAAACAACCTGACCATAGCGAATACTCATTTTCAACAGCACAAGAGGCGCCTGTACACATGGACTTCACCGGACGGTCTGTACAGGAATCAGATCGATTATATTCTTTGTCGGCAGAGATGGAGAAGCGCTACACAAGCAGTAAAAACAAGGCCTGGGACCGATTGTGGCACCGATCATCAGCTTCTAGTTGCCAAAATTAAGCTTCGATTGAGGAAAACGCAGAAAACTAGAAGGCCTTTCAGGTATTATCTGGATCAAATTCCATTAGAATGTGCTGTGGAAGTGAGGAATCGATTTTAAGAATTAGGTCTAAAAGACAGAGAGCCCGAAGAGATGTGGACTGATGTTCGTGATATAATACAAGAAGTTGCTACTAAGGTAGTTCCAAAGCAAAATAAATGTAAGAAAGCAAACTGGTTATCTGAAGAGGCTTTGCAAATAGCTGAGGAAAGGAGGATGGCAAAAGTTATGGGGAAAAGAAAAAGATACAAGGTTCTCAATGCGGATTTTCAGAAAATAGCAAGGAGAGATAAGAATGCCTTCCTGAACATACAGTGCCAAGCAGTTGAGGACAACAGCCAATTAAGGAACACAAGAGCTCTGTATAAGACAATCAAAGATGTCAAAGGAAGCTTCTGTGCTAAGCTGGGCGTGATAAAGGACAAACGAGGCAAGGACCTCACTGAAGCCTCAGAGATAAAGAAGAGGTGGCAGGAATACACAGAAGAACTGTACAAGAAGGACCCGAATGTGCATACCCAACATAAGACGATTGTGATTACTGATCTCGAGCCGGGCATCCTGAAGAGTGAAGTTGAATGGGCCTTAGCCAGCCTTGCTAAAAACAAAGCTAGCGGAATTGATGGCATTCCAGCTGAGTTGCTTCAAAACCTCAACCATGACGCTGTTAACATTCTGCATACATTATGTCAGAAGATTTGGACAACCCTGCAGTGACCACAGGATTGGAGGAGGCCCGTTTACATCCCCATTCCAAACAAAGGCAGTGCCAAAGATTGTTCCAACTACCGCAAGATCGCGCTTATTTCGCATGCTAGCAAGGTGATGTTAAAAATCCTGCAAGGTAGGCTGCAGCAGTATGTGGATCGGGAGCTTCCGGACGTGCAAGCTGGGTTTCGCAAGGGCAGAGGAACTAGAGACCAAATTGCCAACCTTCGCTTGATCATGGAAAAAGCAAGAGAGTTCCAGAAACCCATCTACTTCTGCTTTATTGATTATGCGAAAGCGTTTGACTGCGTAGATCACAGAAGATTGTGATTGTGACACAGAAGAGGCCACAGTCAGAACTGAGCATGGTCTTACTGATTGGTTTCCGATTGAGAAAGGAGTGAGGCAAGGCTGCATACTGTCGCCCTGCCTATTTAACCTATATGCAGAGTGCATCATGAGGAAGGCAGGTCTGGACGAGTCTTCAGCTGGAGTGAAGATTGCTGGAAAACGTTTCAACAACCTTAGATATGCGGATGATACCACTTTAATGGCAGAAAGTGAAGTGGAACTCAAGAAACTTCTGATGCGCGCACAAGAAGAGAGTGAGAAGTTTGGGCTTAAACTAAACATTAAAAAGACAAAGATCATGGCGTCTTGCCCTATCAAGTCCTGGAGCATCAATGGACAAGAAGTGGAAGCTGTGACAGATTTTCTGTTCTTGGGCTCCAAGATTACCTCGGAAGGAGACTGCAGCCATGAAATTAGGAGACGCCTGCTTCTTGGAAAGAGAGCAATGGTTAGCCTTGACCGCCTAGTAAAGAGCAGAGACATTAGTCTGCCAACCAAGATCCGTATATCTCACGTATATGGTCTTTCCAGTTGTGATGTATGGATGCGAGAGTTGGACTGTGAAAAAGGCTGATCGCCGAAAAATTGACGCGTTTGAATTGTGGTGCTGGCGAAGACTCTTGAGAGTTCCTTGGACTGCCAGAAGATCAAATCAGTCGATATTGTCGACCATAAACCCTGACTGCTCATTGGAGGGTCAAATTCTAAAGTTAAAGCTCAGCTACTTTGGTCATCTGATGAGAAGAGAGGAGTCACTGGAGAAAGATTTGATGTTGGGAAAGGTTGAGGGTCGCCAGAGAAGGGGTAGGCAGTGAATGCGATGGTTAGATGGCATCCTCGAGGCACTGCAGATGAAGTTATGTGATGTTAGGAAGATAGTGAGAGACCGGAAAGCGTGGCGTGACATGGTCCACAGGGTCACGAAGAGTCGGACACGACTGAACGACTGAACTGAACTGAACGGAACTCAAGATCGCTAGCAGTCGCTTCTTGTTCCTTAATGTCAGAGGAAGCGCATACCGTCTCCAATTTGCCTACACGGCTGTTCAAACCCCTGATGTCTTTATCCTCTTTAATCTGCCGATTCAAGATGTGATCGTACTTTTGGGACAATAACTCAATTGAGCCCTTAATCTCGCTAACTTGAGTAAGCAGCCCAGCAAGAGCATCGAGCCTTTGAATCAAGTCTGCCAGAAAAACAGTTAACTCAGAATCAGGTTTCGTTTTGTCCCCACATTTGGCTTTTGAACGGCAAGCTGCACATCGCCATGCCCTGCGGCTACTCTCGCCTTTAGTCTTAAATGGTGACTCTGACCAGCCAGAACCACTACCGATAGGGTAAGAAGACTCACATTTGATGCACTTCAGGAAGCGTCCGTCATCTGGCAGGGGCTCGTCGCAGGACTGGCATGTGTTTGCCATGACAGTTGTTCCAGATACGCCCCGTAGCATTCAGTTAAACAAAACGTAAGTACATGTAGCAACCAGCACTGAGCAAAATCACGAAACACGGTGGCGACCGCGATAGTAGCTGAGCAGCATACTGCCCTGATTGATTGCTCAACTGGCCTTCTTCGCTTAGACCAGCCCTACTGCTCCGAAAACCCCGATGTCAAACCCCGCCTCCGATCCGCCGAATTTGTTCGTCTACCGCCCGAAGCTGCTATTCATGTTCCACTGGCCCCGTTCCCCGCAGTTCCTGACGGCACATACGTCACTTGCCCAATTACCGATGTTGTTCTCCGTCGCAACATTATACTCCCTCATACCGTTGTGACTGTCACTGCTAACCGCACCTATCTTCCCGTCCTTAACTTCAGCCGCTCGACCCAAGTTTTACATTATGGCATCGCACTTGCTGATCTGTTTCCTTTGGCGGACTGCGAAGTTGCTGCTCTAACGCCTCAGCATCTGTCGGAGCAGCATATATCAGCTTCTTCACATTCGAACCTCTCTTCAAGCATGATATCTGCGGATCTGCCAGATGACCAAGACAGAGCTCTCTCCGACTTTTGCTGTCGTACACTGATATATTTGATTTCGGGGACCGACCATTGGGCCAAACATCCGTTGTGACCCATCGAATCAATACGTGTGACGCCAGCCCCATCCACAGACGGCCTTATCGTGTTTTCCTTACTAAGCGGCATGCTATACAGAAAGAAGTTGACAAGATGCTGACGCAAAACATTATTGAGCCTTCCTGCAGTCCCTGGGCATCCCCTGTCGTATTGGTCAAAAAGAAAGACCAAAGTTGGAGATTTTGTGTCGACTATCGCCACCTTAATCAAATAACAAAGAAAGATGTTTACTTTGTTAGAACTGATGCTTGGGCGAGTTGGTATGCCATTTTCTGAAGAACAGTGCGACTTGGACAAGGACTGAAGCGCCTGTCCGTGTCGTCTTCCTTCAGTCCTTGTCCAAGTCGCGCTGTTTTTCAGAAAATGTTTACCCTCTTCCGAAAATTGACGACGCGCTTGACTGCTTGCATGGTGCCAGCTATTTGTCTTCCATCGACATGCGTTCAGGCTACTGGCAAATTGCTGTCGATGAACGTGATCGCGAAAAAACCGCATTTGTCACCCCCGACGGACTCTATCAATTTAAGGTGATGCCATTTGGACTCTGTAACGCTCCTGCGACATTCGAGCGCATGTTGGACTCGCTCCTCCGTGGCTTCAAGTGGCTTCAAGATGACGTCATCGTTTTCTCTTCCACGTTCCCAACCCACCTTGATCGACTTTCTGCAGTCCTGGCCGTTTTTCGCCGCGCCGGTCTTCATCTGAACGCCAAAAAATGCAGCTTCGGTCGACGCCAAATCAAAGTCCTGGGTCATTTGGTTGATGCAAATGGTGTTCAGCCCAACCCTGAAAGTTGCAGCCGTGCGCGAGTTCCCTACCCCGCGTAGCTGAAGTGACGTGAGAAGCTTCCTTGGCCTTTGCTCCTACTTCCGCCGCTTCATTCGGAACTTCGCAGACATCGCTTGTCCGCTTACCGCTCCTCTGAAAAAAAAAAAAAAACGTACCTTACACAAGGGGTTGTGAGCAAGCCTATGCCTTCACGACGCTTATTTCCGCCCTCACTACACCACCTGTTCTGGCGCAATTTGATCCTTCTGCAACTACTGAACTGCGCACCGACGCTAGGGGCCATGGTATTGGTGCTATCCTTGCCCAGTCCCAGCATGGGTCCTCCCGCGTCATTGCTCATGCCAGCCGCTTGCTTTCGTCCTCTGAGCGCAATTATTCAATTACAGAGCGGGAATGCCTTGCACTTGTTTGGGCGCTGACCAAATTTCGCCCTTATTTGTTTGGGCGGTCCTTCTGTCTAGTGACAGACCATCATGCTTTGTATCGGCTGCCCTCACTTAAGGGCCCCACTGGACGTTTAGGTCGCTGGGCCTTGCGAATACAAGAGTACGAATTTACTGTGGTATACAAGTCCGGCCACTTACGCCAAGACGCTGACTGCTTGTCACGCCATCCCGTAGATCCTTCCGATTTGTCCGACCATACTGCTGACGACTACATTTTGTACATCTGGGACTTTATAAATATCGCCTCCGAACAGCGTCGGGATCCTGCCCTGCAACCAATTATAGATCAGCTGCGCAACAACCCCGATTCTTCCGCCAGCATGTTTGTGCTCCATAACGAGACATTATACAGACTCAATATGCGTCCAGATGGCGCAGACCTTTTACTGGTTGTTCCGGCTCATCTGCGCTCTACTGTCCTCGCCCAACTTCACGACGCCCCTACAGCAGGACACTTGGGAGTATCACGCACGCACGACCGTGTGCGACGCCGATTTTTCTGGCCTGGTCTCTACCGCTCTGTCCGTCGCTACGTCGCTACGTCGCCGCTTGTGAGCTATGTCAGCGCCTTAAGACACCCTCGCTTGAACCTAGTGGGCCCCTGCAACCAATCTCTTTGCCGACTGAGCCGTTTTCTCGTGTGGGCCTCGATCTTCTTGGGCCTTTTCCGACGTCGACTTCTGGAAACAAATAGATTGCTGTGGCGACTGATTATACTACCCGATATGCTGTAATCAGGGCAATCCCCACCAGCTGCGCCTCCGACGTTGCCGACTTTCTTTTGCATGACGTAATCTTGATTCATGGCGCTCCGCATGCTCACAGATCGTGGCCGCTGTTTCCTTTCTAAAGTGGTTCATGACCTTCTCCGCTCATGCGCTACTCGTATCATATTCAGATATGTGGCGCAAAAAAACACAAACAAAAGAGAAGATACACAACACACGCGCACACTACCAACTGTAATTAGAATTTGAAAACACTTCCTCCTCACCACGGCCTACCATTCGCAAACGAACGGTCTTACTGAGAGCCTTAATCGCACACTGACCGACATGCTATCTAAATGTATGTGTCCGATCACTATCGTGACTGGGACATCTCCTTACCTTTCGTCACGTTTGCCTATAACTCCTCACGCCATGATAACGCCGGATACTCTCCCTTTTATCTACTTTCCGGCCGCGGCCCTTTTTCTACCCTTTGACACCTTGCTGCCTCTTGACGACTCTTCCTGTAGTTACGCTTCGGATGCCATCGCCCGCGCTGATGCCGCCCGCCACATTGCTCGAGACCGGCTTGGCGCGTCTCAGTGCTCACAAAAGCGTCGTTATGACCTACATCACCGAGACGTCCACTACTTTCCTCCTGGTTCCCTCGTGCTTCTTTGGCTTCGGACCCGCCGTGTGGTAATGTGCGAGAAACTTCTGCCTCGTTACGTGGGTCCTTACTGTGTCCTGCAACAAGTCACCGATGTGACCTATGAGATCGCCCCTCTACAGCCCAAGTATCCTTCAACAACCCCTCATCCAGAAATCGTGCACGTCGCCCGTCTGAAGCCATACCCTTCAAGTTCTCCTGTGTAGGCAGCACCGGGACGGTGCTTCTCCCACGCGGGGAACACTGTTACGGTGCGCAATATCGAGATGACGACGACGACGCGCTGGTGTGGTGGTGTGAAGAAGACGACACTCAGGCTAAGCTGAGTTCGTTCTAGTGGTATGTGCTTTTGACAGTTATCTAGCGTTTACCGTGTGTACGTTTCCCTTAACAATATAAAGCCCCGCTTCAACCGAGTCGTATGAATGTGCCTGCGTGGCCTAGGGATAACGTGAATGCAAGTGTCTTGAAGTTTTGAAGTTGTTTTTTAAGTTAAAGTGAAGTGTTTTGGCAGGCTGATTGTGATATCACCCTCCCATATAGAAGGAGAGTCCCGAGTTGGCAGCTCTTGCCAAACGTAATGTCAGGAAGCCCTACGTCCAGTTAGGGCTTGGCCATGTCAGCTGCCAGCTGCCGCCTCCCACGACTTCTTCTTCTTCGTCTTCTCCTTTCTCTTTCTCCTCTTCTTCTTCCTCTTCTTTCTTCGCTCTTCGGACAGGCGCGGACAGGCACGGCAAAATGGCGAGACTGTGACCAATGTGGCTCTTACTATAAAATAATACAATAACGTAACTATTCATTCCCGACTACAACGCTCTAGTGACCTCAAGTGTTAGCGCGCCGTCTCACTGAACACGAAATCGAAAATTCGGATTTAAAAAGCGAATATTAAAAGAAAATTTAAATAGGCGAAAATTAAAGTCCTACTACTGACGCAGAAATGACGCACCAAACTGCATGATCGTTTGACAGTGTTTTCCTCTTCGTCTGCATGAAGCGGTGCTTTAGAGAGGAGCGTAACAGAACAATTATAGTTTCTTGCGCTTTTGGCGTAAGCGATCCTTCTTTGCAAGTGGCACCAAATTACGACCGACCAGTAAATGCATCCCAAAACATGCCAACAGGACTGACTGCGAAACAAGCAATATAGCTTGGTAATGAAATAGAGCCCAACGCACTTGACCTTGCGCACAGCGTTGCTTCGCTAAACAAAGCGAGGTCGTTCCAATGATGATATTAAAACGTGATTCTGAGGTTACTGTTCAGTGCGAAACGCGATGCGCTTTGCCACAGTTCCAGTCGTAACGCTTGGAAGAAACGCTGCGCATATCGCGACGCATCATAACACATGTTCTTTTCGCGCATCGTATAATAAAATTCACTTTATTATTACTGCAATACAACGCTAAATTTTGTAACATCAGTTGCATAACTGCAGTGTAGTGAGGTAGCTAGATGTCGATAGCGTCTCTTGCAGCGTATAGGAAGAAGGTTGCGTTAGACCGTGAAACATTTGCTCATGCACAGACAATAATACATAGATCAATAGTTATGGCTAAGCCCCACAAATTCTTGTGAAAAGCTTTCTTGGCTCCTCACTCTTTAGCCTGTGCCATGTGCGCTCTTCACGCTGTAACCGCCTCACCTTCGGCGTCAAACGCTGCACGACCTCCACGCCGCATCCCACTCGAGGCGGCTCCGTTGGCGAAAATTGCGGAGTATTTTTCAAAATAAAAAATAAAAATATATATATATTTTTTAAGGAACAGCAGCATTAAGCATAAAGCCCGTGCGGCAATTGCTTTGCAAACCATAATCTTAGGGGACACATGAAAACTATGGAGTTTCTTCCTAACCCCATGCCTTATAGGATATTTAAATAGTTATAAGCAAACATACTTAGTGAGGCTAATGTTGTGCTTAACCTTTATCAGTACTTCGAGACATGGAAATATCTTAACGGTGCTTTGAAAATCAGCATTACCCAGCATTGCAAAAGTCCAAATATATATATTTTTTTGCCGCCCTAAAGTACAGCAAAGAAGACTGCAGCAAACCTTCTGAGCTTTCAGAAAACTAAACACGTTCATTGGGATCTTCACAGAGCATGTACTTTGCAAACAGAGATAGATTTAACCAAGAAAATACGAATATATGTGTCAGCCGTGATTTCGGAGAAGAAAAAGTATGAACACGAACTGCAAGATTTCTCTCTACCTCGCTCTTCTGTACAACCTGCTAGCACCCCAAGCGGTCCTCATGTGAGAGGCACCACGCTGACCTGAGCGGCCCGTTCATCACTTAGCGCACTGTACACCTCTGCCACAAACACTGCTACGGCGACTGCAGATAGCTGAGCGCATGGCGAGCCTTGCAGGCTGGCAGGCCAGATTGTTGACCATGTAGGCTGGAGAACTAGCTGTTAGAGGCCGAAGATAAAAGGAATAAAGGTAAACAGTCGTGTAATACAATGTTAGGGGTGAAGTTAAAGCCTGGTAAGCTAATAGTGCACTGCTGAGTCACCTTTATAAAAGAGTCTCTTACGTAGAAACAAAGCCGGCGGCAGGAGCGCGCGCAGCAATTGGAGAACACGCGTGGTCGCCGCCATGGAGGAAGAGGGAGGGAGTGTGTGCTGCCCGGCTGCGGAGCTAGTGAGGGACAACGGCGACGACGAGAAACGCAGAAACGGCGCCAAAGAGCTGCGCGCTGAAACTGAACAGATGTATGAACATGGAGGAGTCGTGCTTCACTGCAAATGTTTCGCTTGAAGAACGGTATGCGGGAAAGCTAATATAAGAGCACGGAACTAAAATAAAAAAGAAAGAAAGAAAGAAACCGACAAACAAAGCAACGTTACCAGCAAAAAGCATCATTGTCATTGCTTTTATTTTCTGAGTGAACAGATAGGGCGAGGAAACAGTTGCTCCGAAAGAGTTCGATAAGCCATTCCTTAGGTGGCTCCGTCCGAATTCGAGACAGCGGCAGGGACAAGCATGGGCGCTGAGCTTCGGTGCCAAAAACGGATTATATGGGTGCTCGGTCACCAGGGAGTGGAGGGGAACGAGACCGCTCACGCGGCTGCCCGAGCGTTCCTCCCCCGGGGTTCTGCTCAATCCTCCAGTTCTACCGAGGCAACCATACCGATCCCGCTTATAACTTATAAGGAGATTACAAATCTTTTTTTCTTTGTATTACGCAAGCTTCCATAAGGCATATTATAAAAAAACGATGCAAATTATTTTCAGTATGGAACCGGAGAAGGCTCCTGCTCTTATCGTTTTCGGGGAGCCATTTGGAGAAGTCCTCTTCCCTTGTTGCGGTTAGTCCCACTTCCTGCAGAATTTGTGTCCTTGATGCCCTTGTCCCTGCACAAGTCCACAGCAGGTTGCGAACATCCACTTCTGCAGCTGGTGTGGAAGACAGGCAGCCGACCTGTTGGACGCTTAATTTGAGTCCTGAATAAAGTGCATTACTACTACTACTACTACTTCGGGCGTATGGTGGGTCCGATGTCTTCTTGAGATTCCCATCAGCATATTACCGAAGGGGTAAAGGCCGCCCCAGCTGTTATCCTTCTAAGAGAAAACTCCAATCTCATTAAGTTATGAGGGAGAGGGAAAGTACACGGGGGAATGAGGACACGTGTACTTTTCCTTAAAAAGAATGCTAAGATGGGAACTGCGGAGCGGGCATCAAAAAGGAGCCGGAGGGGGGGGGGGGTGCATTAGTGTTTGGAACTTCGTGTGTGAGGTGGTCAACTTTTCTCTGTTCAGCGTTCTCAGCATCGTCTCGTCTGTGTCCAATGTATCTAGATGCGTACCTTTGTTTTTTG